>NW_018480065.1:0-149231 GCF_002113885.1 Mizuhopecten yessoensis | reverse complement strand
TGAAAGTTTGTTATCGCTATTTCTCGGGAAGTACGGGAGGGATCTTTCTCAAATTTTAAATGTAGGTTCCCCTTGATCCCTCGTTGTGTATGTTATATTTTGAGACTGATCATAAAAACAAAATGGATTAAAAGAAGAACTAAACAGATCTTTCTCATATTGCAATGATCGATTCTATTTCTTTCACATTAAGTACTGTACTAGTAAATATGTGAAATGACAAACTTACTTTGAAGGTTGGCTTTCATACACATCAGTATTAAGTTTAGATTAAAAGTTACCTCAAGGTGCATTTACTGTTAAACTGACTCGATCAAACAGATTAGAGGAAAGAAGAGAAAAAATCAAACTAACAAAGAACTAATGAAGATGGTACAAAGGTGGGCGCCAAGATCCCTCTGGGATCTCTTGTATTCAATACAAAATCTTCTGACCGAAAACACATTTTAGAACTGAAGTGATTTTCTGTCTTAGTGCTCTAGTATGCAAATTGTTAAATCTTCCCCCACTGGATGTCATTTACAGAAACTCCCTTAGACCCAGATTCATTTTAATGCCAAATTCTGTATATTTTACAATTTATTTAAATTCCGTTTCTTTAATCATTTGAATAGATGTTCTTGTTCTTCTAATATGATCTTGTCCAAGCTGTAACTTTTAAACCATTAAAGATATTGATGAAGCTTGAAGTATACCTGCATCACCTATAGACGATGTGCAGTGCACTGTCATTTGGTCATTGACCAAAGTCCAAGGTCAAATATGTGCAAATTTTTCAGGAACATCTAGTTCGGGCTGTTACTTTTAAACCATTCAAGATATCTTGATGAAACTTGCAGTATAACTGCATCGCCTACAGATGATGTGTAATGTAGTGTCATAAGGTCACTGTGGCCTTTACCTCAAGATCAAAGGTAAAAAAAGCATGATTGTTTCAAACATTTAAAGGTGTACGCCAAGGTGATGCCAACGGTTCCTCACCGTGTCGTATATTTTTGTTCACAAAAACACAACTCTAGTTACGAAAGAATTTATGTTTACAAAAATGATTTCTGTTTTTGGTATATCAATTGTTTTTTATACTGCTCAGCTCAGTGACCAAACAGCATTTTAGATATAAAATAATTGGACACCGAGTTGCGATGGACTTGTTTATTACGTAGTGTTTGACAATGAAGCTGGTGTGCTTGAGGAAGCTTTCTTTGACAAAGATTCTCTAAGCTGTTTAATCTTCATGTCTATATCCGACACACTCATACTCTGTATAACAGAAAGTAAAAAAAAATGTAACATTTCATATTTAAAGAAATCTTGCATACTGACCAAAAAACAAACCTAAAACACGTTTCTGAGGAGGTGTCTCGTTATAAAGAAATCTGACCAAACCTGCATCTTCAGCCCAATACATTGTGTTAGACAGAATCAGGACAGGATTGTACTACAGACTACATTCTCCTATTGATTACAATTAAAATGATGTTCCAATGCTTTTAATTAAATGAAGTATCATCTCTTACTTAAGAGCTATCCAACACTAGAATTGGAACAATCTTTTTACCAATGTTTATAAGATTACAAATTCTCTGGATTTGTTTACCTCATCCTCAGGTGCCCTGTAGAAGTTGTCCCGTTTCTCCTTTCTGGGTTTCTTATGGTGGGGTGGCTGTCAAATAACACTATATATTAGTCACACTGAAGAAACAGTTCAAAACTACAGATCTACTGTTAAAACTCGTATTAATCCCAATGTCAAAGTCAACTGGAAAATATTATTTACAAATAATAGATCAATTTTCAATGTAAATTTACATATATGGTAAACCTCCAGTTACGTTGAATCGGAGTGAGCTTTGAACAAAATGTTTTTTACAATGATTTTCTATGTAGTGCATGATCAAACCCTGCTTACCCAACATTTTAGATTGATGCAATACAGGATTTGAGTACCGAAACAACAGAATTATTGACTGATTTTGGTTATCAGCAATGTGATAATAGCCTCGTGAAACTCAATAAAACTGAATTATTTTCACATTGACAGCATTTAACGTTTCAGTTAGAGCTAGTATTCATCATGTGCCAGTTAGACTGTTTAAGGCCCTAACCATGCATACTACTCTATCAGTACGGAACGTTCCTGTTGCATCGCTGATAGACACATGTGTAGATATTACTGTGTTTACGATTTAGTTATATAATTGTGACCTGACTGATTACTGAATTGATATGTTACCTGTACATGTGCCATAGCAAACAGGCTTGACCAGGTGGTAGGTCGAACTAATTTTAAAATTTGTAATGCAGTAATTACCATCAAACTTTTGTCAGTTCTCTAGAAAACATGTACTACTCTGCAGCCTACCTACACTTGCATCTTCTTTGCGATTAAGTTCAAATTTAAATTGATAATTGATTATTTATATGTCAATAAATATATGAAAGACATATGTACCATTATTTATCGCATTAATTGCAAATAAATCGTAATAGGTTGTTGGTGTTCCAAATCAACGACTGGACTGTTTGTCGTAATTTTTGCCGATGTCGACTTTGATTGTTCGAACCACTTAAAATGATAGTGGCTATAATTTTGTGTTACTCAAACAGGATTGACAATATGGATTTAATTTTGTTCAATCTGACCGAAGGTTTACCATATACTACCATACAATACTGACCTGAAACGTGAAGTATTCTGGAGACAAACTTTCCAAAAATAGAATGCGTTCCTCAAGGAACTTCAGTCTGGTGTACACGTCGCTACATGACACTTTACCTGTAACAAGAGAGCAACATATGTACAAGTAGACTTAGGTCCAAAGGATGTGGAGCAATGGGGACATCATGACCAGGAAAAGGAACTAGACATCATCAGAACTCTGAACCTTTACCGAACTTTACATTGTGGTAACAGCAGTTAAAAATTGTATGCAATACACCGTCTAGTAGTGATGAAGCTTTTAGTAACTGGTATTATGTAACTGAAGATGTACCTTTGCTGACATTCAGATGCTTCTCCATGTTGGTGAGCCTCTCCTCTATCCCCAGGGGAAGATTGTTCTTCTGTACTACCTCCTTGGATTCAGAAGTGTCCACGGAGTGGGTGGGGATCTGGGTCTGAGGACCCTGTAGGTTCACAACACGACTCACTGCAACACAACAACGCATGTACAGAAACAATAATAATTGGAGGTTTTTATATACTGCTTTATCACTACCTAGTTCGTAGGTCGTCTCAAAGTGGTTCACAGATTATTACCCGTGGTTATAGGGCCTTTGCAACCAGCCAATATCTTTTTCAACTCCCTGGGGAGCATACAGCCGGTGCTGCCATTTCGGCGCTCACAGCTAGCATTCAACAGTTTTAGCACTGCCCTGCCACATACTCATTTACAGCTAAGTAGACTGGAACAAGCGGAGTAAAGTATCTTGCTCAAAGATACAACACTGTGCCATGACTCGAACTTGCAACCCTTCGGTCACGAGTCCGGTATCCTACCACTAGACTTCACATAACAATTCAAAGTTATTTGGACCATTATCACAGTAGTGTTTTAATCTCACAAAGATACAGAGAGGACATTCAATGGACTCGGGGCGTTATGGGTCATTTTCAGCCACATGAAAAGTTTCAATTTAAATTTATTTACAAATTTTGTATTTGTTTATTGGGGCTATCTTTCCTGGTGCAAATAATTTCGGCTGCCCAACCATAGCAACAAAATAGTCTTGCTATGCAGAAATAGTCAAAATATGGTGTTTTTGGACGGTTAGCATGCAGAATTGAAAGCCTCCACAAAACTTCTTATCTGTGAATGAAAAAGTGAACAGTGTTTTTGTTAATTTGCTTCGAAATGGCCTTTTATCAATGTATGCACACATACATTTTATTGTGAAAAATGCAGGTTTTAAATATACCTCTCTTTGTTGTCTATATACTTTATATACCAGTTGTCAAATGAATTCAAAATTCCATATTTGCGTCCGTCATTTATCCCTGATTACAAGTTTATATAACAACTAATACCAAAATAGGTTGGAAATGACCCTTAATGCCTCTAGTCCTTTATGGTCTTGATTTGTGACTGTATTATACTGTCGTGTTAAACACCGATACCACCAATATATATCAGAAAGTAAATATTACCTTTGATATGACTCTTTCCATCTGCTCTTGTGAAAAACAGGGAGTCAACACGGGCACAGCTATTTTCTGCCTCTGTCAACAGGACAAATTGGATTATATCTCTTGCTGCTGTTTTGAGATTTTTTTTATATGAAAACTTTCCTTTATTTCAAACACTGAATATTTTTTTCAATATTCTGTGGTTAAAAGGGATGCATATAGAGATTTGGAAATTTAAATATCACAGAAAAACTGTCACAATTTAATACACCAAATGTGGGTAGCGTCACTTTATAAATTTATGTAAATATGGCTTAAGCATGTATTTATGTAACATTGATCTGTTGGGTTTTTTTAATTTAAGGAACACAAATATATTTAAAAGAGTCCCTAATGCTTCAAGCAACAATTCATGTTCTGTGGAATGTATTTCGTTTGATACATGTACCTACTGTTTAGTATGACATGCCTCTGTACCAGTAATTCGACAAACCTTCCTCCGGGCCTTGTACACTGCAGAACTCTCGTCTGTTCAGCTCGTTTACCTCCAACTGCTTCTTCTCCACAAAGGCTGCAATTCTTCTGTCTATCTAAATGGAGATTAACATTTTCATTAGTAAGATTTACGGTTGATGCGAGATGAAAACAAATTTCTAACACACTGCTATAAGTTATTTCCATTGATGACAATATCATATTCCGTTAGATCGGGCCAACATTGTCAATTCAGTAACCTGTCTGTTTGAATGGTCAAAGAATATGACTTGTGTTTTGAAAAACAATTATTATAAGCTATCTTCAATTTGTTGGAAATACACGTATTGTTACATTCACTCAAAAAATGGAAACATTTTATATAAAGTTTCATTGCACTTACCTCAGACTTGGATGCTTGTATCTGCACCAGGTTTTTGTCGTTCGTGTGTCTGCAGTCATTCATCTTGTTCACAACATCATCGGATTCTTAACAACAAAAGTTATTTATGAACTTAATTAAGTAGTGAATCCTGTGTAAATTTTCTTTGCAGATATTACTGCATTATTAATCTGTTGAACAGCAATTGTCAGATTTCATTTGAAGCACCTTTTTATTTTCAAAATCCCAAATTTTCTGACTGCTACGGCAAGTATCATTGATGTTCTTATGACAATTTGATATGAAACGTTTCACACATTTCATCTAGTTATCATATGGAAATGTAAGCATTATTTGTTGTTTAAGGCATTCACATTGAAATGTATCGGTAAACATCAAAGCAGTGATTCAGCCACCACTAACCTGGTTGGTCTACTATCCAACCAGTCAATATACTAGAGGACAGATTCTAAATTTTCTATTCAAATGTCTCAACTGTCTAACAGTACAGCCACTTAAGCTGGTAAGGAAGCTAGCTGGATTATAGCCCGAGTTTCACCTGGCCCTGACACCAGGAATAGACATTTTGACCTGAAATCTATCTGTCAAAATGACTGGTGTCAGGGTCAGAGGAAACTCAGACTATAGCTACATTTATTTAGCTTGACTGTAAACTTAATAATTTACCATCAGATATTAGACCACAACTACTATTGGTTTCCCTGTCTTGCAAAATCCCTGTGTCTTCAGATTTTTCAGTTTGAAATGAATTTCTGGACAGGTCAGAAATCTTGACATCCTCAGTCTGTACACTGGCATCCTGAGAAGTTCTTGATGGTTCAGTCAGCATTGTATCACAAACATTTTCTTTTGTGATACTAGAATGCCTCATAGACGATGTGTCCATCCCTGTGTCAACATGTTCACCATCAATTGTTTCGACATCAACTTGACTTTCTTCCAATGATTCTTTCAAGTTGTCCTGGTAGATCTGAAATACAAATGCAATGTCTTATACAGTTTGTGGTTAAGAATATTTTTTAAAAACATCCACCACAAAAAAAAATTGCTGCTATACAGTTAATAGTGAAACCAACATTTGTTTCAGTCAGTACCTGGAGTTTGTTGATGAGAAGTGCCAGCATTTCAAGTAGTTTTGGCAAACCTACATCACTCATCTTAAGCATCTCTTCAGTCAAAAAACTGGTTTCTGTGCTTTTCATGAAAACCTGAAAGAAGAGATCATATGATCTTGTTAACAATGAAATTCCATCATACCAGATCTAGAGGGCAAAATTTATATTCTAGGATTCAGTAAACTAAATACTCCCTTTTCAAGCCTCAGGTTATTTAAACATGTTAACATTTTTGGCCATTCTTTCCTACAATGTTGATGGCTATTAAAAGAAGCATTTAGTTTGGATCACTTTACAACATCTTGTTACAATGTTCCCGACAGATGGAAGGTATAAGATATTGGGATGGCTATTATACAAATATCTTGTATCCTCCAATCGTCTGCAGCTGGATTATCAGGTACCGGAGCCCCTTGATATCTGGCGTATTTATAATATAGGCAGATTTGGCTATTAAGTCATATTCATATACTCTACTTATATTGGATAAATGTGAACAAATGTGTCAATTGTGGTTGCATATTCCTCGTTCACATTAAAAAATTAGTTGACAAACAGTTGAGTCAATGAAATGAAAGATTTTTATCTAATAACTCAATTTTCGGTGACTGTTGAATTTTGTTGTTGCATTTTTTGGTATAGCATAGCTCTCCTGCATCTGACTGTTAGACAGGAATATGAATGATTTCTGTACCAAAACACTAAATATTTCACTCGCACCTGGCAGATGAAAAACTTTCACTGCATGTTATCATTCTAATCAGAAGTATCTTCCAAAAGCACACCTGAGACCTGATTCTGTATCTTCTGAACATGATGACATATTTAATAGACACATACTATAATTGTTGAGTACTAATAAGGAACATGTTATTAGGGTAAAATGCAACAATGTTTTTTCTCCAAACCAATGAAATTGTGTAATTACTCTTAGACAATAATCTTTAATTTCACCGACTCACCTGTCAGGTCCACAATTTTATTGATTTGTACAGGATAAACATGACCAGTAAGGACTTTATTACATTATTCCTTTATACATATAGTCATATTTTACTATTCAGAGCCAATCTGCCTATATATCTAGATTTGTCAATGCTCCAGTACCTGAGTAAGTAACCTTGAAAGCATCCTTTGCCTGTTTAGTAGCCCGAGTTTCCTCTGGCCCTAACACCAGACTTTGACATTTTGACATACAGAAAGACGTCTGGTGTGGGGCCAGAACTCACTGCTGTATGAAAACATGGAATTCTCCGATACCGTTTGGTATCTGAGAGTTATGAGGTGCTGACAACAAAAATCTACCATGACACAACATATACCTCACATATATCGATAAATGGATTATTTATTGATCCAAATCAGCTCTTATTATCACCAAAACAGCTGCTAAATTGAGTCAGTAGAGTCCTCAATTTTTAATCGGTCAAAATTTCCCACCTGAGCAAACGCCAGTTTTGTAGATCATGGGGTGACTAATCAAAAAAACGTACTGATTCGGATTGAAAACGGATTATATTATTCTTTTTAAGATGTCCAAGCCGCGTCTTTTTGTTGATTAGTCACTCCCTGATACGTCCAAACGGTGTCGGAGAATTCCACGTTTTCATATAGCAGTGCCCTCTGGCCCCACATCTATATGTCAAAATGTCTAAGACTGGTGTTAGGGCCAGGGAAACTTGGGCTACCTGTTTAGGAGATACACATAATACATATTGTGTATTTACTGAAAAATGCATGCCTGTCATTAATTGAGATTCAAACGTTTGTGGTTGCAATCACGGGGCTTGTAGATCTAGTTGTAATCACAGTATACTGATATGGGTCACATCACACCTAAGTGTAGGTGTGCTTTGACCCATATCATTACAGCACATGTGTATTTTAGACATTTGCAACGAACCCCTGTGGTTGTAATCACATTTTAGATGTTGATTGGTTGATTGGTATCAACCCGCCCCTCCCCCAACCACACACACAAGTGCGCACACACACGCACTTGCGTTCAATTTTCAATCAGTATGATTAACCAAAACCATGCGTAACTACGGATGGGAAGATTTAAAAATAATGTCTTGGTCGAGTTTTACACCACTGTCACTGATAAACAAGCAATCCCTGGTGTTGAATCACAGGGTTCGTTACAAATGTCTGAAATACACATTTGCTTAGACTGATATGGGTCACAGACTCACATGCAGCACACATACACTTTCAGACATTTCGCTCAGGTGACATCGTTGTAAGCTAACTAGTAGCTTGTGGTAAATCTGTAACGAACCCCCGTGGTTGAATCGCACTTGCTACTGCAACAAAAGATATCTTACCTTTGACAATGCCCTATCAAACCACGACATGAAGGACTCCGTGTGTGTCATCCTTACGACCAGCAAGAAGTTTCTCAAAAATAAGACTTTCTCCTAAAACAAACGAGTGTTTATCCCTCTTCTACTCAACACAGCTGGCGGCAGCCATTAATAGTGTTTAATCTTTATCATCAACAAGCTTCAGTTCTGGGCGACACTCAAACGCTTGCGCGCTACAGATGCAGGTGCGTTTTGTGAAGTTGGTCAAGATCGAAATATGAATTATTTGGCCTAATAGGATGACATTTCAACACAGAAGATAATTCTCCCCAAAGTCTCCAATAACAATGCTTATAAATAAGCTAGATAGATAGACAAATATGTCTCATTTTAAAGTCGCTAATAGGCCTATGTAAAACAAGGAAAACGAAATAAGGGAAGAACTATTTTGGTACCACTTTCTATCCAGCGTTGCAAATTGCTGCAAAGATGGCGAATGTAGATCTCACAATTCATAGAGCTGTGCAAGAGGTAATAAAATGAAAACACATATAGACCTACTTGAAATAAACAAAATATACTATCAAACTCTTTAAGGCCAGTTAAACTCAATGACATACTTATTTTAAAATAATTGGAAAGATGCAAATAACTTGAAGATTTCATCAACTGGCGTCATATCAATAATGTACGCTTTACTAGTTAACATAAATTCTTTTTTGTATTTCAGATTATTGAAATGTTTCATTTTGCCCAAGATATGAGAGCAGGACTCGCCAACAAAAGTCTAAAACTGCAGATAAAAACAGCAGGAACGGAAGAGGAAAATGAAGCATGTTTATTTCATTTAAAATGTTTGTAATATTTTCAAATGTTTGCGACATAAGATCTAGCTTGTCGTGATAACCCATAATTCTCCATCTATGTTTGAAAGCATGTAAACCAAATATTGAAACACACTTAATCTAATTCCCATTTTTTCTTTTCGAAAAGAATTACGATCAGTATATTTACAGTCAATTTATTTCGACAAATTTGTGCCGCACCAGCTGACAAATTAATGTCCTGATATAAGTATCTGTATAAAAGGTATTCCCTGATAATCAAATGCAAAAATGAATATACAATGTGTAAAAACCAGAAACACTAACCATTCCACTGACAGTGTTTGTGTTTTAAGTGTCTGAACCCGTATTGTATTGTCGGGTCTTCCAATTAAATGGCAGTTCAGACTGTTAACTAAATTTCAATATAAATCGGCATCAATCTAAATGTTGTTCATAATGATATTATGATCCCTGTAGATGTACCAATAGAAATATAATCTAACAAATACTTGAGGCCAAACAACATTTCTGATAGTTTATTAATTCTATTTTGTTATTTTTTTAAATACACTGTATAAAACGTGTTTTTCATTGAGGCAGATCAGATATGAGTAAAGGAAATTTGTCTTTTCAGATCTTTTTTGTATCAAATAAATCTTTGAACAAAAAGATAGTGAGTTATGGTGAAATATAAGCTCCATATATATATTATTTCTATTTTCAGTACATTCAAGTTCATCAAATGCAGAGGAATTCATGTCCAGCTGTATGTATATAACCTTTCCTGTACTCCAAAATTCATGGTAGTATTCTATGCTTTCTGTGTAAGAGTTATTTTACCTTGCGAACAATGATAAGGAAATGAAGAACACTATTTTAAATAGTGATTTAATGTATTTGCTTTTCATTATCAGATGCAGATCAGTTTAGGCCATTTTCAGAGGCAGTACCTAGCGGATCAAAGTTTATTGTAGGCCAGTGTTTCAATAAGGGCCAAGGAACCCCCCAAAAAACATGAATTTTGACCGAGATCAAATAAAAAGTAGAGAAAGTGTGACATGATTTAAATAAGTCTCTTGCTTAATACTATGCAAAGACATTTACATGTACATGTATATATATTACCTGGCTTAGTATTACAAAATTCCCTGATTTCCTGATACAGTGACACAAACACAAGACCGTGAACTACTACCTGTCCTGAGCGCCATGCAGTTAACAGAAGATGAGAGTCACTTGTGTGTCCAGTACCTCCAGTCTCCTGGCCTTATCACCCAGAAAAGTTTCCAGGTCCGGCATGGTGAAGATCAATCTCAACTTGTCCTCCACTGCATTAGTACCTCCACAAAGTCTTCAAAGAAACCATCGGGTGTCACTATACATATCCGAGTAAGTTGTCATATAAATCGGGGTATCATCGATATTTTAGGTCATCACACGAACCTCTGGACACCACTCCACATCTTAAAGTAATGACCCTGGTCAGTCATCACATAAACTAGAGGGTGGCCTCTACATCTTAAAGTCATTAAAAAGTCATCTCACCAAGTGAAGGTCTTGGAGTAATTTCACACAAGTTGTCACACAAGTTGATAGCATAATAGCAGTGCAAAACTGTACTTGGCTAAGGATATTCTGCTATCAGAACCCTTATCTGAGGTCTAGGTTACAGGTAATTATCCTCTTGCTTGCCATAGTCATAATATCTGTAAATCATGAACTTTGTACCTGTGAACACATGAATTTATATGGAAAGTGTGTTCAGTATTGCAATGTATTATCATATTTAAGCATGTCCTCCCTTTTCTGACTTTACAATCTGGGATTACAGCAAACATTTGCAAACAAAATAATATACATAGTAATTAAATGTAAAGGGCGAATTGAATATTGGGCGAATATTGATTTTACAGGCAATTTAAGGGCGAAAAATTTGACCGTGTGGACATTTCTCTGTAAACAGTATTGATTCATTTGGTGAGGTATCATTTTGTCCCAAGTTATGTATTATTCAATGTTCATAAAATAAGCAAATGTTAAAGATTGTACACAATTAATTAATTCTTCATTTGTTTTTAAACGAATGTAAAACGATGCAGTAATCATGTTTCTGTTTGGTTGATTCCAGATCCTCCTTTCTAAACACTTAATGATGCTTGAATGCCAGAAAATGTACAAGTATCTTTGGTTATACAAGATATTCAACCCAAAGGTAAACTATTATAACAGGCCTTTTTGTACAGGAAGCGTATTTGTCACAATTGTACAAATAGTGAAAATGGGTTTTCGTCTTTCCTTTTTTTTTCTCCGTATGGATAAAAATATCCTACCAATTGGCAAAATAGTTTCAAATTAAAAAAAAAAGCATATTGTTTAAGCATTGTTTACAAACACAAAATCACAAGGTTGTTTGCTTTAACAGTTCTTTTTCTGATTTCAGATACAGTTGGAGTTCAACATGAAAATCTATGAGAATTTGTGTGAATCAGACTTTAGGTTTGTAATGACTACTTTATTTCACACTTTTTTATAATCACTTCCATGTGTTTGGAACTTAAAATTGTTTAAAGGGTAAAAGAGTGATATCGAATTATCCTCAGATTGTAAAAAATAAATTAAAAAATATATTTTCAATAACGTTTGATTGTGTTTCAAATATATATTTCCTCTTGTTTGGAAGAATTCTGAATTAGTAAACTATATTATTACATTTGTTACTATTGTGAAATATTTTTTAAGACCTTACATTGTACCTTACATGATACCATGCATTTCACAAAAATTGTAAATGCTAATAAAAAGACGAAAACTACAAGTTCAAACTTGGAACCTTTACAAAGCAAAGCATACACTTTACCAATGGCACCATACAGCAATTGTGAAAGCATGAGTGTCCAACGTATCAGCCACAAGGCTTATGAAAAATTTGACAGGGGAATTAAGTTACTCTCAGCCAGAAAAAACTTGTTTTTGCTGCTTGATCTACTGTATAGAAGAGAGAAATTCCAGGACAAAAAAAAATGTGTCGCATGTATAATTTTTCAACATTGTTATATAATCTGACTGATAGTTGATGATATGTCTATTAAAAGAAGGTTGCTGTGATTTTATAATTAATACAAAAGTAAAATTGGATTATAATCAAATTATTTCTTTTCAGTTGCACATCAATGAATTTGTCTGGAAGTCCTCTTGAAATATGTGGAGATGCTTCCTACTTTCTGAGGTAAAGTATTTTGTGAGAATCGCAAGAATGTGAGAAATACTTTAAAAATTCTGACATCAGTGTACAGAAGAATTGTCCAGTTTTGAATTTTGCCATATATAGGAAATAGAATATATATATATATATTTTTATTTTTTAATACAACATGGTATGAAACTGTGTAAGTGTAACTGTTTCTCTGTTACAACACATGTTAATGGAGTTATGTCCCTTTACTAGTTATATGTTATGCATTTCTGTATTTATGAGCTGATTTCAGTAAAAAAAAATGTATCAATACAACATGATGTAATATTATAGTAATAATAACCCCTACCACATTAACTCTCTATATATTCATAGATGTGCATGTATTGTCTGGCTAAACTGGCAATGCATTAATATGAACTGGTGTTTTTTTTAACATTTAGGTGTCAGTACATCATGGTGTAAAGCTGTGCATTTGTTTATTTGTTGAAATTTATTTTTATATTTATACTGTAGGAAAAAATCCCTGTTATCTTTTATGTATCTGGATATTGATTTCAACATTTGTCCACCAATTCTCTAAAACATTATAGGTATACTAACATGTAATACAGTGTGATGTGAAGCTGTTCATGTGCATGTTACTGCTTTCTCTGTTGCAATATTAGTTTTTTCTATTGCACAAATGTCATCCCACATAGACAGGTATAAGTAGAAGTTCCCAATGAGTGATGATTGGTGGTCATGTTTATATATCTATCTCAAGTTAATTAATTTTCAAATTGTTTAAAAGACACAAGGTATAACTGAGTGTGTTTGAAAGTTTGAAATTAACTAAAGAGAGCTAGATAAACATGGTACTCAACCATCACAAGTTTGGGGATCTTATTTTCTCTTGAAACTTTCAGATATTATATCCAGAAAATCATAATTATGTTACTTTTGGGATTGCATAATTCCTGTTTCCGATCGAGGAAACAATTGCCATGAACTGTGATGTCACAATGAAAGATGATGTCGAAATGTATTGCTACTTAATTAGAATATTGACCAATGAAAGTTGGTCCAGGGTGTAACCCTCTATTGTTACCCACTAGTGGGTAACCAAAACTGTTTACCAATTACTCCTGGCAGGTTTATCCAATGAATCGGGAGTGAGAAAATCTACAGTAGTGGTTAATGTGGGAGAAATGGTAATATCTAGCTATGTCTATTGCACTAAAAGTTTACATAAAGGAGGCATGGGTAAGTCAGTGGCTTTTCAAGATCTGCTGTGTAAATTGTGTAACCTTTCAAATTACAAAAAATATATTTGATATATATATGGGCAAGGACCAGCCTCCGACAAAACTTATTTCACTGCATATATGGAACAACCTACGTGTACCCTACTTTTGTATAATTATAAATCTGAAATTCATCAATAAAATGATGTGGCAACATATGAACATTATAACTTTGTGATTTATTATGTATATATATATGTATTATTTGGAATCCGATGTAGAGGATAAGAAATGAACTTGTACCAGAAATAAACTTATCTTATTATTTCAGAAACACATCGTATGTTTGTACCAGTCGATTTGTAGTGCCTGTCTGTAGTGAGATAACCCAGCTATCTGCGTGTGAGGGGACGGGAGATTCTTCCTATCCTAACACTGTCACTCTACAAGTAGTAGCTCATATGAACTATGTACAAGGAAGAGGAGGAGGTGGCCGACTTGGAACCTGTGCTACGGCAGGACTGATAAATGTAAGTGAATCTCATGCAAACAGATTCCTTGGGATTCAGTGAGTTCTTATATACCGGATTGATCAACTTTTAAATGTTATTAACTTAGGTCAAAGGTTACCATTTGCCATTTGTCATAGGTTACCTAGGTCAAAGTTTACACAAGGTCAAGATCAAAGGTTGCACAAGGTTATTTGGCAAGGTCAAATGTTGCAGATGTTTAAGTAACTACAGATATTGTGCCAGGCTTTCTTGGATGAAATGCCTGACTGTAAGTCTTCTGTTGTGAGTTTAAATGAATTATATGTTCTCCACAGCTGTACCTTTTTGGTCCAGAGGCTGTCCCTGTATTCCCAGTGTTGAAAGATACAAGTACCCAATATAATCCTCTGGAACAGATTCCGTGGAACATGTATGGTCTGAACATTCATGCCACTAGTGCTTCAATGGAAGGTAGGTATATGGATGTTAGGCTCATTTGATGTTTGTTGATTTTGTGCACACAATTAAACACATTATGATAAAAATTTAATGCAAATTCTGTAGATTCCAGCAAAGTGCATGTGGTAGTGTATATATGGGGGTCTTAATATGTGAGGAAAATGGAGTGCCAAAAGAGTACCGAGAGAAAAACCTACATGATCCTGTAATTGACTTTTCTGAGTTCTCTTGTAAGACAGGTGGTAATTATGGCCTGTAATTATCGCAGGTAGACTGCAGAGCCTGTATGGTCAAAAAACGTTTACCAAATTCACTTTGTTGTGGCATCACCTGTTACTCCAGAAACATCCTCCATCTCAGTTATAGCTAGGCAAGATGAAGATAATATTTGTATGGGTGATTGATTCCAGACAGGTTCTCCAGTCATTGTGCTGCTCTGCTGGAGTCTACGGTGCCACAAACACACAAGAAGGTTGACAGCAAGTTTGCTCTCTTTATCCATGTCCATTTTGGGATCGACGGTCAGCCTATACAGGCTAAGCTAGGTAGGAATTTGTCCTTCTTTCTCTCTCTGACTCACAAAGAAATAATATAATGAAAGTAAAATTGTCTTAATATTTGTTATGTATGTAACTACAACTTGAGATATACAATAAAAGACCTAATAAACACTGTTCTTCTGTAAAACTTTTAAATCTCTGCTTTTATGAAATTATGCATGTGCTTGATATTAAAACTATTTGTCAATTATTTACATCAGAAATTACTGTGGTATTTTTCTTGTTTGTGAAAAATCTAGATTTTTGTGCATGGTTCCAAAAGAATTATCCCAGTATTTTAACGGACCATCAACAGGAGATAGACAAGGTTATTTCAGGAGTAGTGGCCCGCCTACTAAAGCCAGACAGGGACACGGACAGAAAGGTACAGTTAAACCTATCAGTTACTGATATACTGTATACTTGATGCTGAGAGTTTTCGGCCTCTTTCTCTTTACAACCAGATAATACAAACTGTAATACATCATCTTTTCACAAATATTGAAATTTATATCTAAAGCTACTCTTATAGGGATTCAAAGTCATATTCTCTGAAAAAAAGAAACAAACGTTTTTGAACTTAAACAATTTTCAAATCAATTGATTTTGATACTTCATGTTTTAAATACATCTTAAAGTAGATATGCTGCATGTAATTATAAAATCAATTTTTTTCTCGACAAATGATCTGCAAAGAATGAGAAATTATCTATTCAGTAACGCATCGGAAGTTTAATTACCTTATGATCAGCAAGCTGACATGAAGGTTGAATAGTTGAAATACTTTAAGATTCAGCAAACCCCTAAAAGACGGTCCAGTCAACCAGAATTTCAACCCCTAGATAAGTCATGTTGAAAGACCCCAATCTAATATTGGAATTCAGATGTGTAATTTGGATATTTTCAACTTGTGCATTACGGTAGTTACTAAAATGGTACTAAGTGACAATATCTATGTTGACAATGAAGCATTAAGGCCGTTACAACACCAACATTATAATAACATCAATCTCTTCTGCGACTCAATTGAATGCTACGTAATGCCATATTATCTTAAATTTTGTTTATTTAATAGCAACCTGTCTAAACCAAACACTGTATAGAGCAATATTTACATTTAATTATCAGGTTTTAAGATTTCGGTTATAGTTTGACTATAGAATCAATGAACAGCGAGACAGAAGATAAAGATTCCTGACTATACAGGATTTGGTATAGACACTAGCTGGGTTACAGTGTAAAGATTCCTGACTATACAGGATTTGGTATAGACACTAGCTAGGTTACAGTGTAAAGATTCCTGACTATACAGGATTTGGTATAGACACTAGCTAGGTTACAGTGTAAAGATTCCTGACTATACCGGATTTGGTATAGACACTAGCTAGGTTACAGTGTAAAGATTACTGACTATACAGGATTTGGTATAGACATTAACTAGGTTACAGTGTAAAGATTCCTGACTATACAGGATTTGGTATAGACACTAGCTAGGTTACAGTGTAAATGGTATAGACACTAGCTGGGTTTCAGTGTAAAGATTCCGGACTATACAGGATTTGGTATAGACACTAGCTAGGTTACAGTGTAAAGATTCTTTACTATACAGGATTTAGTATAGTCACTACCTTGGTTACAGTGTAAAGATTCCTGACTATACAGGATTTAGTATAGTCACTATCTTGGTTACAGTGTAAAGATTCCTGACTATACAGGATTTGGTATAGTCACTACCTTGCTTACAGTGTAAAGATTCCTGACTATACAGGATTTAGTATAGTAACTACCTTGGTTACGGTGTAAAGATTCCTGACTATACAGGATTTGTTATAGACACTAGCTGGGTTACAGTGTAAAGATTCCTGAGTATACAGGATTTGGTATAGTCACTACCTTGGTTACAGTTTAAAGATTCCTGACTATACAGGATTTGTTATAGTCATTAGCTAGGTTACAGTGTAAAGATTCCTGTCTATACAGGATTTGTTATAGACACTAGCTAGGTTGCAGTGTAAAGATTCCTGACTATACAGGCTTTGGTATAGTCACTACCTTGGTTACAGTTTAAAGATTCCTGACTATACAGGATTTGTTATAGACACTAGCTGGGTTACAATGTAAAGATTCCTGACTATACAGGATTTGGTAAAGACAGTAGCTGGGTTACAGTGTAAAGATTCCTGAGTATACAGGATTTGGTATAGTCACTACCTTGGTTACAGTGTGAAGATTCCTGACTATACAGGATTTGGTAAAGACGCTAGCTGGGTTACAGTGTAAAGATTCCTGACAATACAGGATTTGGTATAGTCACTAGCTGGGTTACAGTGTAAAAATTCCTGACTATACAGGATTTGGTATAGACACTAGCTAGGTTACAGTGTAAAGATTCCTGTCTATACAGGATTTGTTATAGACACTAGCTAGGTTGCAGTGTAAAGATTCCTGACTATACAGGCTTTGGTATAGTCACTACCTTGGTTACAGTGTGAAGATTCCTGACTATACAGGATTTGGTAAAGACGCTAGCTGGGTTACAGTGTAAAGATTCCTGAGTATACAGGATTTGGTATAGTCACTACCTTGCTTACAGTGTAAAGATTCCTGACTATACAGGCTTTGGTATAGTCACTACCTTGGTTACAGTTTAAAGATTCCTGACTATACAGGATTTGGTAAAGACAGTAGCTGGGTTACAGTGTAAAGATTCCTGACAATACAGGATTTGGTATAGTCACTAGCTGGGTTACAGTGTAAAAATTCCTGACTATACAGGATTTGGTATAGGCACTAGCTAGGTTACAGTATCAAGATTCCTGACTATACAGGATTTGTTATAGACACTAGCTAGGTTACAGGGTAAAGATTCCTGACTATACAGGATTTGTTATAGTCATTAGCTAGGTTACAGTGTAAAGATTCCTGTCTATACAGGATTTGTTATAGACACTAGCTAGGTTGCAGTGTAAAGATTCCTGACTATACAGGCTTTGGTATAGTCACTACCTTGGTTACAGTTTAAAGATTCCTGACTATACAGGATTTGTTATAGACACTAGCTGGGTTACAGTGTAACGATTCCTGACTATACATGATTTGGTATAGACACTAGCTGGGTTACAGTGTAAAGATTCCTGACTATACAGGATTTGTTATAGACAATAGCTAGGTTACAGTGTAAAGATTCCTGTCTATACAGGATTTGTTATAGACACTAGCTGGGTTACAGTGTAAGGATTCCTGACTATACAGGATTTGTTATAGACACTAGCTAGGTTACAGAGTAAAGATTCCTGACTGTACAGGATTTGGTATAGACACTAGCTAGGTAACAGTGTAAAGATTCCTGACTATACAGGATTTGGTATAGTCACTAGCTGTGTTACAGTGTAAAGATTCCTGACTATACAGGATTTGGTATAGGCACTAGCTGGGTTACAGTATAAAGATTCCTGACTATACAGGATTTGTTATAGACACTAGCTAGGTTACAGTGTAAAGATTCCTGACTATACGGGATTTGGTATAGGCACTAGCTGGGTTACAGTATAAAGATTCCTGACTATTCAGGATTTGTTATAGACACTAGCTAGGTTACAGTGTACAGATTCCTGACTATACAGGATTTGGTATAGTCACTACCTTGGATACAGTGTAAAGATTCATGACTATACAGGATTTGGTATAGTCACTACCTTGGATACAGTGTAAAGATTCATGACTATACAGGATTTGGTATAGTCACTACCTTTGTTACATTGTAAAGATTCCTGACTATACAGGATGCCGTATAGTCACTAGCTGGGTTACAGTGTAAGGATTCCTGACTATACAGGATTTGGTATAGTCACTACCTTGGTTACAGTGTACAGATTCCTGACTATACAGGATTTGGTATAGGCACTAGCTAGGTTACAGTATAAAAATTCCTGACTATACAGGATTTGTTATAGACAATAGCTAGGTTACAGTGTAAAGATTACTGACTGTACAGGATTTGGTATAGACACTAGCTAGGTAACAGTGTATACAGGATTTGGTATAGACACTAGCTAGGTAACAGTGTAAAGATTCCTGACTATACAGGATGCCGTATAGTCACTAGCTGGGTTACAGTGTAAGGATTCCTGACTATACAGGATTTGGTATAGTCACTACCTTGGTTACGGTGTAAAGATTCCTGCCTATACAGGATTTGTTATAGACACTAGCTAGGTTACAGAGTAAAGATTCCTGACTGTACAGGATTTGGTATAGACACTAGCTAGGTTACAGTGTACAGATTCCTGACTATACAGGATTTGGTATAGTCACTAGCTGGGTTACAGTGTAAGGATTCCTGACTATACAGGATTTGGTAAAGACACTACCTTGGTTACAGTGTAAAGATTCATGACTATACAGGATTTGGTATAGTCACTACCTTTGTTACATTGTAAAGATTCCTGACTATACAGGATTTGGTATAGTCACTACCTTTGTTACATTGTAAAGATTCCTGACTATACAGGATGCCGTATAGTCACTAGCTGGGTTACAGTGTAAGGATTCCTGACTATACAGGATTTGGTATAGTCACTACCTTGGATACAGTGTAAAGATTCATGACTATACAGGATTTGGTATAGACACTAGCTAGGTTAGTGTACTAAAGATTATTTTTTGTGACCTCAGACAGAATGTTACACCAAGGCGATACCCAACATGGTCAAGTCTATTTCCTATATCCTGTCCCACAGCAACAACGAGGAGTTTCGCCAACAGTGCTTCAGTCTTCTTTCGGTAATCTGACAGCCATGTGTGTCTAGTTCTGGGCCATTTATAAGAATAAGATACAATGTTTAAAGACATCTTTTTATTGGGGTTTTTAACTAGATCCCTGAAAAAATAAATCATGTGTCAAGTTGTATTTGGAATATGACTAACCTTTTGAAACATGAAAGAGAATTTTAAGTCCTAATACTTTTGTGTATTGTGACAAGTTCCAATATCATCCAATTATCACCGAAGCAATATTTCAGACGCCTGATCACATCATGAAATCTTAAAAGTGAATATCTTGTAGCATTTATCAATTTTTCTGTGAGGGTTTGAGATGAATGCTGATATTTCCCCAGGTTAACAATAGTCGAGTTGTGGAGTCTGAGGTCACGAACAGATTATGGAACATCGCCAGTGAAAGGTGTGGAGTCAGAGGTCAGACAAAGGCAAACAATCATTCCCCAATCAAGACCAACTCATCAAAGTCAGATTCTGTAGGTTGTGCTCTTACCAATCCAAACCATGATGAAGCCTCCGCAGGGACGAGTTTCACAGACCCAGAACAAAAATCAGCCGAGGGTGGATTCTCGAACCTAGGGCAAGAGACTTCAGGAGAAAGGAGTTTCACAGATGGAGCTAAAGAAACCTCCATTGGGAGTAGTTACACGGACCTAGAGCATGAAATATTTACCAGTTATTGTACGGGCCAAGGACAACAAACCTTTAATGAAAGTAGTTTCACAGATCTAAGAAATGAAATCTCTGCAGAGGATGGTTTCACAGAGGGAATAAGGCAAGAAACCATTACTGGCAGAGCGCAAGAAACTTACGCAGAAAATTTTACTAACAGTGGATTCACAGAAATAAGTCAAGAATATTCTACAGAGGGTGAATCTGTAAAGATTGAACATGAAAATTTTACTGGAAGTGGTTTCCCTTTTGCAGTACCATATACCCATACAAAAGCCAGTTTCAACACCCCAGAACGAGAAAGTTCCAAAGGGAGTGATTTCACAGATCAAGGACAAGAAACCCTTACAAGAAGTGCTTACTTGGGCCTTGGACATGATATTTCTGTGGGGAGTGGTTTTTTTGGCCTTAGACATGAAACTTCTGCAGGGAGTGGGGTTTTTGGCCTTGGACATGAAACTTCTGCAGGGAGTGGTTTCTCAGGCCTTGGACATGAAACTTCTGCAGGGAGTGGTTTCTCAGGCCTTGGACATGAAACTTCTGCAGGGAGTGGTTTCTCAGGCATTGGACATGAATCTTCGACACCGAGTGGTTTCTTTGGCCTTGAGCAAGGAACTTCTGCAGGGAGTAGTTACTCGGGCCTTGGACATGAACCTTCTGCAGGGAGTAGTTACTCGGGCCTTGGATATGAACCTTCTGCAGGGAGTGGTTTCTCAGGCCTTGGACATGAAACTTCTGCAGGGAGTGGTTTCTCAGGCATTGGACATAAAACTTCGACACCGAGTGGTTTCTTTGGCCTTGAGCAAGGACCTTCTGCAGGGAGTGGTCTAATGGTACACACAACACCTCTGGTATGTATTCCTAGTGAAAGCATTGCTATGAAAAGAATTAATTTCAAGAAGTAGTACAATATGTAGCGGTTTGTATTGTATTATATAAATCTAGGAATCTTAATATGCTTTAATGCATTTTTTTTTTTTACATAATCTAAATTTTCACAAAGATCTGCAGTTATTACAGCAAAGATACAAATCTGGTCACAGAAACACAGCAGATGTATCATCAAAGAATCATCCTAGTTTCAGGATCTTGTTTCGGGTCAAATCAATCATGTAACACCGGTCACATGGAGATGTTGGTTGTGGCATTGTGTTCAGGAAGAGTTCACTACACATTATGGAATTGTATGGTAGACATCTAGACTACCCTAAGGTACTGATGGATCCTACAAATAAATATAAGTTTCTCTGTTATTGTATCGATAAATATTTCAAAAGTTCTTTTATTTTATTAATAGATAAGGACAGACAAGAATTTTACACAGGATGATAGGTGTGGTTTTGGCTTATCAAACCTGGCAGAGTCTTCAAGGACAGAGTGTTGTGGAGAATTCATCAGGCGTAGACATATTGGTGATCACTGCAGTCAACCTCGTCATTTCTCCAGTCAAATCCATGCTCCTAGTGTAGGTACACAAGGAAGGCTATGTGGAGACAGTATGAGCAGCATACATCATGGTAATGATGATAACGAAAGCCAAGAAGCTGGGATGTTCCATCCTGCTGATACATGTACGGGTATTGGGCCCTCTGGAGATTCACTTAACCAGGATGGATATCCTCTGTATAACAGTTGTAATACTGGAGTGTCCTCTCAACAGGACCAGCATGTGGCAAACACAGACTGCTTCAATGACCTTGGACAACATCGAATGACAATAGATAATTTGAATTTCAGTACAGGCCAAGCCAGAGATAATTATTCAATCCAGGTAAAGTATGTCTTTGTTCATGTATTGGAACGACTTGATACGCAAGTCATGTTTGACAGTAAAATTAAGTCAAGCTATATATAGAAGTTAACATGAATTGCACCTTTATTTTAACTGCAATATATATCCATAATCAAATATCATTCAGTCAAGGGTACCTGCACATTGTTTCCTATCAGATCTGTTTTTTTCGATTTGAGAGCAATATCTCTTAATATGTATCGAAAGGTTAACAAACATGTCTTTTTGCTTAGAGTTACTTCCCTTGGCAGGATATTTATCTTTCATTTTGATACTAAGCATTTCCAATTCCTGGTTAGCAATATCTGTAATGTGACGGATAGGCCCTCAAGTTTGACCCCTAACTCTCGTTTTTATTTTAATACTGAAAGTTGAACAAGTGCAAGTCTGTAGAAAGTTGCAAAATGTGTTTTAAATAAATCTAAAAGTCAATGAAAAAGATGTACCAGTATTTCTTACCAGCAATAATGCTATCAATGTATGTTTATTTATTATTTTACCATAGGGGAATGACCTCGATGGGCAGGATCACAATACTGGTGCTGGTGATTCATTTGATGATGTGCTGGAGAACGTACAACAATGGCTGGACGAATTTCAGTGCAAGAACATTCCAAAATAGTTTAAACTACATCCTCAAATAAAATGTGATTGAAGTTAAAACATCTGTGATAGAAGCTGGTATTTTCTGAAATTGTTAATTTATTAATACAATTTTTGAAAAAAAACCATATCTGTTTTATTGCATCTTGTTTATACAAGTTTACCCTGGGGTAAGAAATTATTTAGCACTTATTTGATCTCTGACCTCAGAATGAAGGTCACAGTGACCTTTTTACAGTACAGCACACACATTCAGTGATTAATGAAGTATTCACATACTTAAAAAAACAAATCTTCATTTTCATTAGGCCCACTCATCCAAGATTAGTTTGTCTAATGTTTGTTTGTGATTTTCATTACCGTATTTAGTGCCCGGGCACTTCAAAATTAACATTGAAAGGGGCACTTATTAGGATAATAAAATGTGAGTGATGATAGAACTTGTATAGCTTCAACCATGGTTTCAGTATAAAAGGACATTATGAATATTCAGTTGACTGGAGGTTTCAATAACAAATGTTTCATCTGCTACAAGGAGAGATTAGCCATAAATCTCCACTTGAATGTGCAAGTACCGTAAGTTATTGACCAAGTCAGGTCAGGTCTGGGATGGTGAAGAAGTTTATATAATTTCCAACTCCTCTCAAAAGCGGGAGGGTGCTAATTATGGCGAGAACAGTAAGTCCAGAAAGCATGCATTGTAAAGGTAATGCTGTAGGAAAGGGCCCGCAGTTAAGTGTGGAAATCATCTGTGGCAGGAAAAAGACAAAGCAAGTTCTTCATTCTCACAAGTTACTACTTGTTTTATTGTACAGACAAGTGTTTTGTTTCTGTAGAATGACAACAGTTCATTACATTACAGCCACCATTATCAAGTTTCTGCGATGACAGTAATACCATTGCTGATTCATTAAATCTGGGGTAGACAGGCATTCGTTTCCTTACACCACCCATAAAATAAGTTTTGTTCCTGATAAAAAAAATGATGATACTACAAATAATCACAGTTAATACATATCCATGAATCCATTCATACATTATCTTGCGTCGTCATACAGGTAACCGCACGACACATCAATATAGTATATATCACTGATCAGTACTAAAATGCTCATTGCATTTAAAAGAAACAAGCTTAAAATGAGATACATGGATCATAATAATATATTCGTGCGCCACAAACAGATGAGGACTTGAAATACACAAGGAAAACTATATAAACACCGGCCAAATCAAATAGGATCATTATATCGAAAGTTGTGGTATTTTTTTTATTTTTTCAGTTGTTTTCATAAACATTCACGATGTGCATTTTTTTTTATCATTTAGAGACAAAAAGTTCACGAGATCAACACAACCAAAATACATGTAGCAATCGATACTGCCAGCACTCTTTATAGCTTTGCATATCAGATATATTTCTCTGCATGTTTTGTTTAAATACTATGATCTATTTCTATAATGATTATCAATTGGACATGGGGTATTGAAATGAGAAAAATATATATTACATACAGTATAAAAGATTGCATTTTTTTCTACTTATGACTGTAGTAAGGTACAAATTGCATTGAAATAAAATATGTACATCATTCATGTACACTAAATACACCACTTCAGAAAAACACAGGAAAATCTTGTGTGTACATATCTGATAGTCACAGTACACTATCACAGGGATGGGCTGTTGACATCACTTTAATGAAATATTCTGATCAAACGAAATCCAAAATTGCCTTTTGATTATGTGGTCCCTACTGGTAAATAAGTCTTAACCTCTAATTGTCATCAATAATAAATAAATACAAAAAGCAGAGTGAGAGAGAGAGAGAGCAACTAAACTATTTAGTAAACAAATACAATTTGCTCGAGTGAATGATAATGTACCATAAACCTATTATGTAAAGTTAAATTAAATACTTCACAGTGATATGCATTCAGTTTATAATATGAAAAGCCTTTTTAAGAAAATCATTTATAAAATATTGTAGAGGAGTTAATGAAAATGTTTATAAACTCCTTCAGATTGTAGTGTTAATTAAATTCCTGTATATACCTCATCATTACTAACTAGACAAACTGGCCATGGAATACACATCCTAACTGGGCCATGGTTTGTATTCATTACCACTAGTATAAATGTTGGGTTATATATAACTGTTTCTGAGCATCGAGTATTTCATTAAATGCGTCCTATATATCACAAGGGGAACTTCAGCACAAAGGTCATACAAAATCACATAATTTAACTTTTTCAATAACAGGATTCATTAAAATCCATTGCCTTACACTTACGATAGTCCATTCTTAAGTCTGATGATCACAAAAAATGCCCTGATTAATTATAGTTTATATTGTACTTTTGAACATTCTATAATCACTGATATAGAATAGAATGAGTCCGAGTCAAACAGGACGCTTGAAAAGTGTTCAGATAATACAATTCCAGAATGTTGAACTCCAGATGATTCTTGACAACATTTGAACTGTCGTAATGAACATTTCTAGGATTAGAAATGAGAAAAATAATCTCTTGAAAACATGCATCTTTGCACAGTGTATGTCTGATACATTACCACTCAACTTCCACAAATACCATACAAAATCGAACATAATAATACAGGCTGATTTGTTCATTTTCACAAAGTACATCACATCAACCTACTGATGAAGAACTGATCTGATAAACAGCATAATGTTCCTTGAGCCTGGTAGCACATGTCAGTTAAAACTTGTATTCATAATCAGCAACACAATGTAAACTGGATGATGTTACACTATCTAAATATTTGGGACCACAAATTTTATCTTAACATCTCTTGTTGTAGACATGTTTTTCAATTACATGTATATCTAAAGCACTTTAATTATGATTCTGCTAATAGGTGAAATTTACCCAAGATTTGACCGAGACGAACACCAATACAGTACCAGGTGAAAAGCTCCTACAAAAATTGTCTAAAAGAGAAATGATGTAAGTGAATCATGACAGTCGCACCGCTCCAACTCACAAACACAGCTAACCCTGGGTGGAATACAGTGATGACAGCTTCCTGTACACAGCTTACCCTGGGTGGAATACAGTGATGACAGCTTCCTGTACTCTAAGCCTAAACCTCCTTAGATTTGCATAGTGGACAACAGATAGGGGGAGGAAAATTGTAGAGAAGTCTGCCACTCCTTACAATCTAAACCTATCCCTGGGAGCTAACGGGAGCCGGAAAGGGGATCATTCACAAACATCTAGATCTACAAATTCAGGACCGGCCATCCATTGCAAGGTCAAAACTGTGAAGGGAATGTTGGACATTGTCAAGACACTTCTCTGTGATTTCGCATATTCAAACAAATGTGATATATTTGGACCATCACCAAACACCGACGAGGTTCAATCATTCTGTCTCACTGATCACTGCAGTTTAAACCCTTGTAAGATGATCAACGTAACACCAGGAAATAATTTAAAATCACCATTTATAATAACAAGGTCGATGTAGGCAAAGTAACCTAATCATATGAAGACCACGATAAAGAAAATGTTCTGGATGTCCACAAGAAAGGTATCGTGTAATTCTCACATAACGTAGTATGACCACAGAGATATCCCAAAAATTGTTCCCATAAAGAATCACAGATGCTAACATATTACATTCCCCAGAAACACTTGGCACATGGCTGAGTTGTCTAGATACTACAGAACCAGGGGTCATTCAGGTCAGTCAAGAAACCTTCGGTGGACAGTGCCTGGATACGTTATGCACGTCATTGGACACACCGTTGATAGAAGGTGCTTGGATACCAACAGAACCCGAAGTTTTGCCGATGTTGAGGCACCATCAACAGATACTGCCTGGATACCACAGAACCTGAAAATTTGCCAAAGTTGAGGCACCATCCACAGATACTGCCTGGATACCACAGAACCTGAGGCTGTGCAAGACAATATCAATGACTTGTGCTTGGACACGACCGACCAGCTACCCTGAATAGCCCTTCAGAACAGCTACATACTATTCAGCTACAAAAACCAAATAATTTATTCCTTCGAACAAAAATCCTGCAAACACATCTATAACAACTCCACTCCAGCTTTAAACCTCCAGCTTTTCTTGCCTTATTCAATACAAAATGTAGGCCTCTTTATCTAGACTAAAAAGCAGATAAAGCTTCACCAACACGCATTACTCCAATCAACTATTTCATGTGCAAGGAGTGAACATGTTTGACTATAAAACGTCTATTTCACACGTGTTAATGAACATAACTTACACAAATTTTGTGTGTTACCTTGGTCAAAAAGCTGGCCAATGGTTCACCTCGCCTCCATACTCACTCTCGTACAACCAATACGACATATTTCTTACACACTAGTTCCAGGTAGATTTCTTCATTAAAAGAAAATAATCTTACTCATTACTGATGCATTTATATCATTATTTATCTTTTTTAACCCATGTTGTTATTCTTTGTGACAATTTGACCTATAACCTCTTTATTTAGAGTTGGCTCTCTCCTATAAAAAAAAAATTGGTCCATATCATTATAAAAACACACTATCAGACACATTTACACACAACGTATAAAATCCTGATTGATTTAGTAGTGAAGAGGGAACAACTCCGTCTGATATGGAACTGAAACCTGTCAGTTGATCACATCAACATGTATTTTACATTATAAAGTATATTTAAATACATATATTTCCCCTTCACCATTTCCACAGCCAGGTTTTTATACCAGTTCTGTACATGCAACCAAACAAAAAATTAAAATTATAAATCTTACACTATGTACAATAATAAAATGAATAGATTAAAGATTTGTTTATATAATATTCATATCTATGTATAATGATTATCTACACACTACCAGACGCGGCACACAGCCTCACTGTGCTGAGTACCGACTCGCATCACATGGTCACCTTCCTGGTCATCAGTGTCCCAGTGGTCAGCCTGATCAGGGCCCTGCATCCCTTATTGGTCAGGCTAGGGCCCCACGTCCCCATGTTTGTTAGCATGATTGTCCAGTGAAAGCAAGTAAAAACGTCGCCCTCTTCTACGGTGTCCATTCGGCTAGGTTTGTGTCCGACGTATCAGTTGTTTCCCTCAGACGAGGTAGAAAGGAAATCATCTGATCGCTTATGAGAATCCAGAGCTTTTATCATAGTCATGTCATGTGGTAATTCGGACTTTCGGCGCAACAGTGGTTTTTCTTTCGCTTTTTTCTTCTGTAGCTGTAACGATGAAAAGGGGAAAAAAAAAACATAAATATTCAAGCTTTTATATTTAAACAGTAATATCGAATTTCATAAGTGTAAAAGCAATAGATATTAAAATCTGTTACCACAGTATATACTTTTTTTCTTTTTTCTTTTTTTGTTTTTATATCGTTGCCTTTATAATACGTACAATACAGTATGATATTAAAGTTCCGAAACCCAAAATGTAGTATGGTAAACAATCTGGTTAGTTCTGTTCAAGTTGATACACAAAGTCAGTACAGAATTAATTTAGTACACCATAAGAACATGAAAGTATTGAAATAACAGTGAGACAGGTCTAGGACAATTGTTCAAGTTTGATAGCTGTGTCTGTCAACTTTTTCGAAAGAAAACCAATTAGGATAACTGAGTCCAAACCAAAATATCTGTTGAAGTGAACAGGGGTATTAAATTATCTGGACCTAATTAACTGGTCAAGCTAGAAGGGATACTGACTTGTTAATCTGGTCAAGCTAGAGGGGATACTGAACTTGTTGATCTGGTCAAGCTAGAGGGGATACTAAACTTGTTGATCTGGTCAAGCTAGAGGGGATACTAAACTTGTTGATCTGGTCAAGCTAGAGGGGATACCGAACTTGTTAATCTGGTCAAGCTAGAGGGGATACTGACTTGTTAATCTGGTCAAGCTAGAGGGGAACCGAACTTGTTGATCAGGTCAAGCTAGAGGGGATACTGAACGTGTTGATCTGGTTAAGCTAGAGGGGATACTGAACTTGTTGATCTGGGCAAGCTAGAGGGGATACTGAACTTGTTAATCTGGTCAAGCTAGAGGGGATACTGACTTGTTAATCCGGTCAAGCTAGAAGGGATACTGACTTGTTAATCTGGTCAAGCTAGAGGGGATACTGACTTGTTAATCTGGTCAAGCTAGAAGGGATACTGACTTGTTAATCTGGTCAAGCTAGAGGGGATACTGAACATATTAATCTGGTCAAGCTAGAGGGATACTGAACCTATTAATCTGGTCAAGCTAGAGGGGATACTGAACTTGTTGATCTGGTCAAGCTAGAGGGGATACTGAACTTGTTGATCTGGTCAAGCTAGAGGGGATACTGAACATATTAATCTGGTCAAGCTAGAGGGGATACTGAACTTGTTAATCTGGTCAAGCTAGAGGGGAACTGAACTTGTTGATCTGGTCAAGCTAGAGGGGATACTGAACATATTAATCTGGTCAAGCTAGAGGGGATACTGAACTTGTTGATCTGGTCAAGCTAGAGGGGATACTGAACTTGTTGAGACCAAATTGTTCATTAAATTAGAAGCGGTACTGGAGTAGTATCAGCTTAAGTTTGAAGTTATCGGTTTCTAAAAGTCAGTCCTTTTTCTCTCTCTCAGAATAAAGTTTTGGTGATTCATGGCCAAATTTCAACTACGATAACCCTAACTAGATTTAAAGTACAAAAAGGTATGCACAACTCTAACTGAAAACAATCTACTTCCGAATTTAAAGTTTTTAAAACAAAGTATCAACATTCTGCATAAACATGCCAAGCCTATAATGTAAGCATGCAAAATGTTATGTGCATGAAGTTCAACATCACAATAATCAAAATGACATAATACATTATTTACTTTCATAATTCATCACACTGTATTTAGTTTTTTGACAAATCTTTACACATGACTTTTAAAATTTATACATTTGGGTTAGTAAACAAGAATTCCACAGGAGTGGATGTGTCTCCTGCTCAGCGCTTTTAGCAAAAGTGTTTTGGCTTTAGGTATCGTGGAAACAAGAAAAATTTAACGGCAAAAAAGATGAACAACGATGCTATGTCAAGTGCAATATGCCATAACGTGGAAAGTTGAAACTTGACAGAAAAACCTGTAATATATGTTGAACATTATTGCGTCTAGCATTACAGTACAAAATTTGAAAGGAATTGATTAAAAAATGAAAAATATCTAGCATTTACGATACAATGCCCTTATTTGGCAATAAAAGGGGCATAACTCCACCAGCAAGAGTACCGCGGAGCAGAACAATATATGCCCGTCGAATGCCATATAGTGTTATTGTTTCTGAAATGAACAAAGGGCAATAACTTTTGCAAATATCGTTGAATCAAAATTCTTTTTAGGGGGACACAACTTCATATTGTGATTATAATGTATGCTAAGTTTCAAAGAGATCCGTTGAAAAATGTAGGAGGAGATTGCCGGACAAAAATCAAATACTGAATAAACAAAGGGCAATTACTTTTGCAAAAATTGTCGAATCAAAATTTCTTTCAAGGAAACACAATTTCATATCATGATTATTTAGCCTACTAAGTTTCAAAGAAATCTGTCAAAAAATGTAGGAGTTCTCCGGACAAAAAATCAAATACTGAAATGAACAAAGGGCAATTCCTTTTTGAAAAATTGTCGAATCAAAATTCTTTTAAGGGAGACACAACTTCATATCATGATTATAATGTATACCAAGTTTCAAAGAGATCGATCGAAAAATGTAGGAGGAGATTGCCGGACAAACAAAAGTTTAGCCGGACGGACAACCCAATACCATAATACTCCCATCAAAATTTGATGCCCAATGCATATAAACTTCTGAAATGCGAACTCGTTCGAGTTATATTGGTACGCAATATGTGTACCAGGTTTGAGTTCAATCAACCCCAGGTAACTCGAATCATGCATAGAAACTTGTTTCGAACGATGCAACATAAGACGACGACAAAGTTATACCTCTATGTCGCCTTGCATTGCAGGCGACACAAAAACCAAAATGTAAACTTGGTCAAGCAAAAGCACTTAAGAGTTGAAAGTATCCAGATAATGAATAAAGGTATATTTTTTCTGATATATTCTGATCACCCTTCTGACTGTAAAACTTGGGAGACAAAAGCTGTAATGTTATATTCTTTCAGGCATTACTAGACAAGATTAATGGTAATGGGTCTTATTGACTTATACTCTGAAAAGTAATACAAAGTCTCCAGTTTGCACTCTGGATTATATTATGATTTTATGTATATACAGCTCAACATGATTTCCAACCCATTTCGCCCTTAGGGTGTTATTTCATCACTAAAAAACAACACTGCTTTTGTTCATTAAAAGCCACTATCATGCACAAGTTCTAGAACAAAATACTCGTCAACATTCTGTTGATATATACAGGTACAGGTGTACTGCAAAGGGTTAGCAACAATGTGACACAAAACCAAACTGGGGGGTGGTGAGAGGGAGGGACCCAGTGTGACTACAAACTTTTCCGAAGTCAGAGGTGAGCAAGTCCAATCCTTTAGCATCAGCGTGGAACTAAATGGAGATAAGCCAACATACAATCCACTACACGTCGTCAACATTTACCGATCTTTTATTTGATTTTTTTTGTCATAATTTGGCATAAGAAGCTTGAATAGCATTAGCCATATTCCGTCTTTGCATATTGCAGAGTTATCTTCTCTTGGGAGCAGGTATTGATTGTTACGTCACTTGTTTGTGAGAGTAACGTCATCAATTTTTGAGAAAACGACGTAATTTTCTCACACAAATCAATGACGTAACAATCAATACCTGTTCCCAAGAGAAGATAACTCTGCAATACGCAAAGACGGAATAAAACGTTGGGTAAACAAAAATACTAGACATTTAACAAGCTGGCTGATCAACAAATTTACAGCTTTGTGTATGGTCACAAAAATACAGTTTTCTATGAAATAATGCGCAAACAGAAGTATAAATTTTAAAGTAATCTTGTCGACACTGAAAAAACACACAAGAGGTCAACATTTACACTCAGTTAGCTCCACACACAAGCAATTCAGCAAAGTAGCAGTGCCTTGTAAGCTAAAAAGGTTAAAATAAAATGTCCACACCAATACAATCGTTAGTCCCTAGTCCCTTATAATGGGTAGTAAGTACCTGGTAATACATAGGTATGAAGGAAAAAGAATTGTTAGTCCCTGACAATGGGTAGTTAGTACCTGGTAATACATAGGTATGAAGGAAAAAGAATTGTCAGGACAGAATACTGCTTTGTGTTAATCAGTGTGTGAGGATATTATTATGAAGTAGGAAAGCTGAACAAAGCATTGAGTGACTGTTCTGTATTTAAGTAAATCTGCAAAACCATCTACACTGGCTTTGTACTTTAGCTTTATGAGCCTAGTCACGGGCCGCCAGTAACGGTTAATGTTCGTCTGACCGTGTATACTTACATACACTGCCTACATTACTCTAAAGTCAAATGGGAATACACACCATTATAATACGAAGCAAGACTTGTGTAAGAATTAAAATTGATATATAACCAGTTATTGTGTAGTGCACTGTTATGCTGCAGAGTTGCTCTCCTGACTTGTAGTGACAAACAAGCTTTATAGGAGAAGATTGCAATCATGCAAAATCCATCCCATAGTACTATCCTAGTGATGAAATACATACAAACAAGAATTAACTTCAAGTTCATATCTATGCATTGAAACTTTTTTTGAGGTTTACAGAAATGGAAATCATTTACCTACGAAAAGTGGGAAAAGTTACCAACAAATCCAATGTATACCTTCATGTAGGTCTTCACATGTGAAAACATTGCTTAAGTATGATTAGCAAGACACATGATCACCAGGTGACCAATGGCTGAATAATCAGTCTTGCTATATTGTTACCAGATATATGTTGAAGGGATAAGGGGACACCCAGATGATCCTCCTTATAAAAGTAGCCTGATGAAATAGGTTTGCTCTGCAGTCATCATAGGTCTGACCATCTCCCAGTAACCAACAAAAGTTGTATGCCAAGCAAAGTTTATCCAAGTCTCATACTCGACTTACAGTTACCAACAAAAAGGTCATTGTGTAATAAATTTTGTGTTAGTGAATAAAAGTGGTGGTTTTTTTTACTGCATTCATTCTCTGAATAATGCAAAGGTTGCAAAACATAAATATTCAACCAACAAAAGTAAAAGTACAATATCTAGGGTTAAGAGGTAACAGCTACGTCAAAGTGAAAGTAAAGTGAGTAAAATGAAGGTTTTCTTACCATTATCTGCATGAGGAAATGAAACAAAAACAAAACATACATAAAAGTTATCTTCAGTACTGAGTGTTGACACTATCTGTTTGGAGACGGAGTCGCCATATCAGACAGATCAATAGGAAGCATTTATTATAGGTCAGTGTACATCTATACAAATGGAGAGAACGTTTTGAATTGTCAAAAATTACACACAAGCATATTAGCAGCAATGAGAAGAGCAGTATAAAACAGATAGCTGATCCTCCGGAGGTGTTCACATATCATTACTTTACTCCCCCAACATATTAACTTATTAATCCTCCATGGGGATAATTGTTTTACCTAAAAAGTTGATTTCATATTTTTTTCCGGCAAAAGTGGAATTATCACAGCATGCATTAATTCTTAAGCGTGCAAAAGTAATTTGTATTTGTAATTACAGATATGGACTCTTATAGACCAAATGTTATTGACAGAGCTATATACTTAATCTGAAAGTATGCAGTAAAATTGATTATCCCCCCCGCACAAACTTGACTGTCCGTGGAGTTATAGTCCAAATAAAACACCCCTATAGGCTAACTCCCTCAGCAGGATAAGGGTAGGCTGACCTGACCTCACCCAGTTATTATTGACCAGAGACAACAGTCCTGACAATATTAAAAGAGTCCATATGGAACTTAAGAGTTTCAGAAATTTTGGTTGGGATATTGTTTTCTTTTTAAAGAAGCATCATTGCATTTTTTATCAGTACAATAAAACTGCTAAAGTATGGGATTTTGGGATTAAGCAAATTTCTTGTTCCCTTTGACCGGCTGGGGGAACCGAGACTTGTTAATATCCTTCCAGCCCATACTTTAACTATATTACAGCATACATTAATACTCTCAATCAAAATTATGATACAAGAATTACTGCTTTTTATGCAATTCACATTTTCATGGTCAATTTTCTTCAATTTGTATCATCTGTTCCTCTGATAATTATACATTACAACTACACAAATTATTAACCACATGACATACACACAAAATTGACTACTTAGTTTCCATCTGTATTTTGAAATCATAAACTAAATACAAGCTAATGAAATTTATCCCAGCAAAGAATGCTTCCAAATGAAAAAGTGCATGCATAGAACGAATCCTTTAGAGGTATTATAATGAATTATCAATTCCTAGAAACATGAGGCCGTTTCCTATGTAATAAGTAAAAAGGTTATTATTGTTATGTCCTGAACACATTTCAGAGTAAGCTGTGGGTAAGAAACAATGATAACAACAGTAAACCACTGGAACAGTTTCCTACATCATTTTACATATTATGTAAGGAAGACCAAAGTGCTTCTTTGATCCGTTAAAAATATACGTTGTTAGCTATAATGATAAAATATTTCCCCCTTCGGGAAACCCTTTTTGATGAAAATATTAAATCAACGATCATTCTCCATCAGGGCCATGTATGCATTTCAAACATGTCACATTATGCCTTAATTAGAAATAAATACATGTCACTCAGAAGAGGGTGGGAGAGTGTTTGCTCAAACAGAGCATGGAGGGACATACAGGGGCGAGTGTAAACACACTCATAAATACTGTGTCCAGAAACTTTCTTATGCTGCATTCTATATATACAAGAAAACATAAATATTGTAATATTATAAGTTTTGGGAATGTGCTTGCATTCTTTTTTTTCACATGGTAAAGAGGTTAGAGAACAAACATGATATGTCTAGATGCACAGTGGTGAACATACAGAGTAGCATGACCTTCAATAATAACAAAAACCGAAATATATTATGTACAAGTTAAGTTATCTGCAGGCAAGTATTTCCAGTTTTTTCAATTAATTATTTACGATACGTGGTAGACAAGTTATCTGATACTGATTCTGGGTTACCTCAATATTTCAGCAGGCACATGAAAACAGGTTAAATAGTGTTAGCGAATGTAAGTATCAACATATTTAACACCAAGCCTCTCCAAATGTGATTCAAACGTGGAGGATTCTGCATGGTGATATAATTGTGTACATTTTATAGTTACCCTGAGGAATACTTTCAGATATTATAAAAGTAAGGGTACCATTCCCAGTTATATTAAAAGGATAGAATTAGTTAATTAGAAATGCCATGGATAAAACAAACAGTGGCTAATTAAGCTCTTTAGAACAGAATTGTGCTCTTTTCTCCAGATCTGAATTGAAATTCATTTAACAGGTTATGTAACTTGAAAGAAAATAAAGGGGATATAATCCAGCTTTCCTTTGTATGTATTAAATGATGTTCTTATTTAAAACAAAACAGTTAAATTATTTTAGACATAAACTACACGACAAAAAGCTGCTACATAGAGTACACCGTGTTTGATCAAAATACGAATTACACAAAGAGGGGATTAAAATGTTAAATTAAAAAAAAAAATGTTGTTTTAGGACAACATCAATCTTGGATAAAAAGTTAGTGAAATACAAATGAATGCCAGGGGTGCCACTACATTGGTCCCAGGACACTGGACTGTCAATGTGTGGGCATGCTGGGGGCCTGTACATGTCAATATTAACTACATGCACAAGGTTGTCAGTTTACATACCCTTTTGAAAAATACTACTAAAAACGGTCATATTCTGTCAAGACAAAAATGATAAATATCTTCAGCATGTGTTAAGTAGATTTCATTGCAGACTGGAGTTTAAAGAGGATTGGACGTTTTTTGGCTTATGATATATATCTAGTCACCTAAAAGAGTTAATATTAGGAGACACTTCACAATACTGAGAGTCAAATCATATCCTACCCATCATCTGGGAATGTTTCCAGGGTTTTCTCAAACCCTTAATCCTATCATCATCTGGGAATGTTTCTAGGGTTTTCTCAAACCCTTAATCCTATCATCATCCGAGAATGTTTCTGCAATTTTCTCAAACCTAAATCCTACCATCGTCTGGAGATGTTTCTAGGGTTTTCTCAAGCCCTAATTTCTGCAGTTTTCTCAAACCTTAAATCTTTCAATCATCTGATTATATTTCTGGGGTTCACTAACCCTCTTAAATTATTAAATTTTGGGGAAGCAAAACAACAGAAAAAACACATTTTTAACTGAATAGGAACAAAGAATTATTCACACAATTCAGAACTGTATCGTCTCAAATGTGCTGGGAGAAAAACATCACAAAATCTAAATGCAAAAGTTCATCTGCATCGAAAATAAATATGAATACAAAGAATTCAAGAAATGTATTATTGATAAAAAATACTGACTGAAACATTCTTGAGCCTGAAGGACAAAACAAAAATGAAGAAATTTTAAACACACAATTTCAACCAATTGTGCTTATCATATTCGTACTGAAAATGAATTTCAAATATTTCATTTGTGAAGTTGTTCAGGATGCATAACTGCAGTGCTGGATGAAGAAGCTTGCATTACATTTAGCAAGCATGTTTAGAAAGGCAAGTGAAATTTCTCTAATGAAATCAATTCCTTACAAGTTTTGATTTCCTTTTGTTTTTCCTGTCATCAAATCTGTAAAGTTAACACCAATGGGAACTCCACACTGAGATTGACATGAATGCGAATCTCACTGCAGATAATGAACCTAGGAAACATACAATAGTAGTGATGTCCAAATCAAGGGTTTCAAATTAGGTAAATATGTACTCCAATGAGGAACAGCATTGGGATACCCACGACAGAGGTGTTATCCCAAATATAGCCCAACATTTAAATACACACGAAATGGATTGTGTCAATCTCAATATAACAGGGGAGAAAAGGTTATAAACATACAGTTGATTTCACTAGAGAACAAAGATGGCACACGCACAAGAGGCTTAAAAGATCAAGTATTCTCTGAGAACTGGAGACAGAAATGCCCAATGAACAGTCACAGAAGTGACAGTCCTTTCCCTCCAAATACACACTTTCTACGTCAGCGGGCTATTTCTGGAACCACACAGAGAGAGGAGTGTTTAATCTTATTACTAAAATGTATATTACCTCTGTTTTCTTGCTCATTTTTTTAGCGTTACTTGCTGCTATCTATAATGTGTAATAATGGACATGTTGTCAATGTAAACGTTAGCTATTATAATGATGATTCGCCAATACAGATGTTTAAAAAAACAAAGCAAACTAAAGAAAAAATGATGAAATGAGTTGTGTTGTTGTGTAGTAACAGAATAAACTTGTAACATGAACACACATCACCCCTTACATTACAACCCTCCCCAGCCCTCTATCTGACTTCCGTTATCAATGGTACATAAACCTTAGGCATGTCTTCATGGTCACAGTGATTTATTTGCTGTCACTAAATTACATATCAAACAGCAAGAAATGATCTTAATAGTTGTCATACATCCTTATATGAAATCCAGGGACAAGGAGCTATCCATGTTCTGACTGTCTCCACAAAATCTACTGATTGTCTCCCCTACACTGAACACATCCCATCATTGTTCACTATCCTCTATATACAAAACACAGATCATCCCACCACCTTTGTCCCCAAGTCCAGTATTTCGCACCATCGATCTAGTGAAAATACGAAGGCGAAGCCCAATCTTTCACTGCCCTTGCCTCTCTTGGTTATCATGCATTTTCCAAAATGTACATTGAAACCTGCATTAGGAACAGTGGGACTTCGCTCTATACAAGCATCTATGTATGATTAACATGGTTGGACTCCCTTCACCAGCCTTTGGACTGCCTACATATTTCATATTGTGCAATACTGTCCATATAGTGCGCCTCCTTCACCATCCTTAAGACACGTTAAATATTGTGTATATATAGTGCAACTCCTTCAAGAATATATAGAACTGCTTGGATACATCAAGTTGTATTATCTCTACCCTACAAACCCTCCTATACCAGTTCTACACCTGGTGTAGATTTCTTTACTACCCTACTATATAAAGCACCATGCATTACCCTTGGTTCTGCCACCCCGGGGCGCTTGGCTATATGGTGCGCCAACCCACACCAGCTTAAGTTTACATGACGGTGAGTACTGTTAGGACTGCCTTGTGACACTGGGTTGTACCACACAACGTACCTCGTTGGCCTCCCTTTGTAATTTTTCCATGTTGACGACAACCTCCCCATCCTCCTCGGTCCCTATACTGTTAGGCGTCCCTGGATTTCCGGGCTTCTCACCATTAGTTAAAAAAATTGCATACTCTCTGAACTGTAGAGAAACACAAGTAAATTGTGTACACAGGGTTGCTAGTGTATTATCTCCCCTTGACAGTCTGGATAACAGCCATACTTCTAAACTCACTTGTACCTCCATACCCAAGTCTCTAAACCAAAACTCATAACAATACACAAAGAACTTTCCATATTTTCCTTCTTTACTGTATTTAAAATTCAATCAACTGTTACATTTTGGTACTCGGATTGATTCTATTTTATTTTTTTTGTAAACAGATTGATGTTTAAAGGTTACTGTAAAACAAAACTTCAAATAAGAGAAATATCTTTTGAAATTTTAATTTTGATGAAACGAAATGATAATATTATCGGCCTATGATGGCTAGCTACGTCACAGGTTTTTCTGAGACACCGAGTGTAGAAGATGCTGTGTTGATCACAGAGTGTTGTTGAGTGTGTTCATCTGTTACAGAACATAAAGTGTTAAAATCATAAATGTCGGTATCTGCTTTAATGAAACAAACTAAATAAGTGTTTACAACTTGGGATTTTTCTTTATATCAAACTTGCAACAAAAATTTCAAAATATGTGTTAATACCTGTTTTTTAGGATGATAACCATCTTTAATAAATCTTTTACAATTGTCCTATAAGAGCCAAACTGCATTCTCGATTTTGCACACATTTCAAAACGATCGGAATTAATGTTTCATAAGGGGAGAGGGAAATCCAGACTCGAAACACCACTCAAACTTGAAGCAGTAAACTTTTCTGTGCGTTTCTTCAGCATTGCCTTTACAATCATCCATCATGCAACTTTCAAAATGACAATTTGGTGCCAGGTTCTAGTCAGTGCACTAAGGTTTTCTTCAGCGGGCGTTATTTCAGGTCATGAGTACAACTCACAATAGCAGATAAAAATATTCCACCTTGAAGTCAGATTAGCTAATCTCCTTCCACATCTAGAAGAAGTGGTTTCATCACCGAATCCACATTGTTGTTCATATTATTCATGTGATTTCAATTTTCAGTTTAAAATCATTTGAAGTTTGAAGAAAAGCTTAGTTGCTGGACTAGAACAGGGCCAATCACTTTCCATATCATAGGGGATGTCCAGAAGTCAATGTAACATGCACATTAAATGAACATTTCCAACCATCACTTTTTCTTAATATGACTCATTGTAAAATGCTCTAGAATTTAACTGATATTGTATATCAATATTACTGAGAGAAACTTCTGTAACCTAAAACATGTCACCTACCACCCACATTCTCTGTTTGTCCTTAAATTGATCTAGTTTTTTTCTTACTACATTAATAACACACTGTAAGGTGAAGAATTTCCTACTTTAAGAACAGACAGACAGAGACAAAATGAAACCCCAATGTCCCCCTTGTTACTAGCAAAAGCTTTCTAATAACAAAGTTCTTTAGAAATCTATCACAAAACCTAAACATTGAAGTTATACGACAAATGTCAAACAGGATTAAATATGAACAGGTACATTAATAAAATAGCTTGGCAAAACTTTTTCCTCTAGCCAGAAATGACTCTATACATTTGACCAGGTGTGTACTTACTTGCGGATTTCCTAACGCTAGGTTGTGCACTTTCGTCCAGGCATCATCTCGATGCTTATTTTTCTCCTTTTCTCTGTAAAGAAAATGGTCAAGATAATGATTGATAGTCTTACATGAGTATCAAGATTGTCTGATAGTCTTAAACGAGTACCAAGATTGTCTGATAGTCTTACACAAGTACCAAGATTGTCTGATAGTCTTACATGAGTAACAAGATTGTCTGATAGTCTTACATGAGTACACAGATTGTCTGATAGTCTTACACGAGTACCAAGATAATGTTTGATAGTCTTACACGAGTACCGAGATTGTCTGATAGCCTTACATGAGTACCAAGATTGTCTGATAATCTTACAAGAGTAACAAGATTGTCTGATAGTCTTACACAAGTACCAAAATTGTCTGATAGTCTTACATGAGTACCGAGATTGTCTGATAGCCTTACACGAGTACCAAGATTGTCTGATTATCTTACAAGAGTAACAAGATTGTCTGATAGCCTTACACGAGTACCAAGATTGTCTGATAATCTTACAAGAGTAACAAGATTGTCTGATAGTCTTACATGAGTACACAGATTGTCTGATAGTCTTACACAAGTACCAAGATTGTCTGATAGTCTTACATGAGTACCAAGATTGTCTGATGGTCTTACATGAGTACCAAGATTGTCTGATAGTCTTACACAAGTACAAAGATTGTCTGATAGTCTTACATGAATACAGATTGTCTGATAGTCTTACACAAGTACCAAGATTGTCTGATAGTCTTACACAAGTACCAAGATTGTCTGATGGTCTTACATGAGTACCAAGATTGTCTGATAGTCTTACACAAGTACCAAGATTACGACAAGAACTGGAACAAAAACTTGACAATAATTCCATGCTTTCCTATTTTCAACAGATTTTTCTAAATCTAAACACAAGTTTCTTACTTGTAAGAGAGTCAGTCACTGGTATCTTACTTTTGTCGCTCTGCCATGTACTACCATACTAGTTCCCCAAGTCAATCTAAAACTATAAACTAGTTTCCTACTTGTAAGGGCCAGTCACTGATATCTTACTTCTGTCACTCTGCTATGTACTATCATACTAGTTTCCCAAGACAATTTAAAACTATATACTAGTTTTCTTCTTGTAAGGGTCAGTCACTGGTATCTTACTTCTGTCACTCTGCTATGTACTATCATACTAGTTTCTTAAGACAATCTACAACTATACACTAGTTTCCTACTTGTAAGGGCCAGTCACTGGTATCTTACTTTTGTCACTCTGCTTTGTACTATCATACTAGTTTCCTAAGACATTCTACAACTATATATTAGTTTCCTACTTGTAAGGGCCAGTCACTGGTATCTTACTTTTGTCGCTCTGCTATGTACTATCATACTAGTTTCCCAAGACAATCTACAACTATATACTAGTTTCCTACTTGTAAGGGTCAGTCACTGGTATCTTACTTTTGTCGCTCTGCTTTGTACTATCATACTAGTTTCCTAAGACAATCTACAATTATATACTTGTTTCCTACTTGTAAGGGCCAGTCACTGATATCTTACTTTTGTCGCTCTGCTATGTACTATCATACTAGTTCCCCAAGACAATCTACAACTATATACTAGTTTCCTACTTGTAAGGGTCAGTCACTGGTATCTTACTTTTGTCACTCTGCTATGTACTATCATACTAGTTTCCTAAGACAATCTACAACTATACACTAGTTTCCTACTTGTAAGGGCCAGTCACTGGTATCTTACTTTTGTCGCTCTGCCATGTACTATCATACTAGTTCCGTAAGACAATTAACAACTATAAACTAGTTTCCTACTTGTAAGGGCCAGTCACTGGTATCTTACTTCTGTCACTCTGCCATGTACTATCAGTCACTGGTATCTTACTTTTGTCGCTCTTCCATGTACTATCATACTAGTTTCCTAAGACAATCTATAACTATAAACTAGTTTCCTACTTGTAAGGGCCAGTCACTGGTATCTTACTTTTGTCGCTCTGCCATGTACTATCATACTAGTTCCCTAAGACAATCTATAACTATACACTAGTTTCCTACTTGTAAGGGCCAGTCACTGGTATCTTACTTTTGTCGCTCTGCCATGTACTATCATACTAGTTTCCTAAGACAATCTACAACTATATACTAGTTTCCTACTTGTAAGGGCCAGTCACTGGTATCTTACTTTTGTCGCTCTGCCATGTACTATCATACTAGTTTCCTAAGACAATCTACAACTATATACTAGTTTCCTACTTGTAAGGGCCAGTCACTGGTATCTTACTTTTGTCGCTCTGCCATGTACTATCATACTAGTTTCCTAAGACAATCTACAACTATATACTAGTTTCCTACTTGTAAGGGCCAGTCACTGGTATCTTACTTTTGTCGCTCTGCCATGTACTATCATACTAGTTTCCTAAGACAATCTACAACTATATACTAGTTTCCTACTTGTAAGGGCCAGTCACTGGTATCTTACTTTTGTCGCTCTGCCATGTACTATCATACTAGTTCCCTAAGACAATCTATAACTATATACTAGTTTCCTACTTGTAAGGGCCAGTCACTGGTATCTTACTTTTGTCGCTCTGCCATGTACTATCATACTAGTTCCCTAAGACAATCTACAACTATATACTAGTTTCCTACTTGTAAGGGCCAGTCACTGGTATCTTACTTTTGTCGCTCTGCCATGTACTATCATACTAGTTCCCTAAGACAATCTACAACTATATACTAGTTTCCTACTTGTAAGGGCCAGTCACTGGTATCTTACTTTTGTCGCTCTGCCATGTACTATCATACTAGTTCCCTAAGACAATCTACAACTATATACTAGTTTCCTACTTGTAAGGGCCAGTCACTGGTATCTTACTTTTGTCGCTCTGCCATGTACTATCATACTAGTTCCGTAAGACAATTAACAACTATAAACTAGTTTCCTACTTGTAAGGGCCAGTCACTGGTATCTTACTTCTGTCACTCTGCCATGTACTATCATACTAGTTCCCTAAGACAATCTACAACTATATACTAGTTTCCTACTTGTAAGGGCCAGTCACTGGTATCTTACTTTTGTCGCTCCGCCATGTACTATCATACTAGTTCCCTAAGACAATCTATAACTATACACTAGTTTCCTACTTGTAAGGGCCAGTCACTGGTATCTTACTTTTGTCGCTCTGCCATGTACTATCATACTAGTTCCGTAAGACAATTAACAACTATAAACTAGTTTCCTACTTGTAAGGGCCAGTCACTGGTATCTTACTTCTGTCACTCTGCCATGTACTATCATACTAGTTTCCTAAGACAATCTACAACTATATACTAGTTTCCTACTTGTAAGGGCCAGTCACTGGTATCTTACTTTTGTCTCTCTGCCTTGTATTGTTGTGTACAATCATCAAACAATTTCTGGTTCATCTCCATGAACAGCTTCAGAGCATTGTATATAAGCCCGTGTATCGTCCTGCAAAATAACACATATAATGCATCCTCACATAGCAATGTAAATCAGATTAAAGATCAAATCATTTTCTTGATATCCATTATACACAATCAACATTTTCCCCCACTATTCAAACAAATTGCAAAATTTTAATCTCAAATAAAGAAAATAACTTATAATTATCAGAATATTATATAGCACTATTAAAGAATTTATTGTAGAACAGTTCAGTTTAAGATCAAATGTTTGTTAATATGTGGGTCAGCGGTTTGCTGACCGATTCACTCTGTTAATTATATGAGCTCATCAGACACGATTATGAAATTAATATTTAAAACACTCCAGTAAACCATTACACACAATTTATTTCACATCAAATCCATGCTCCAAAATTTCTATCTGGTGTTCAGTAGCTCACGGCTGGCTTATTTACTTTCATTTTAGATGTGCACAAGTTTTCATTTAACAGAAGGTAATTTGGATGATGTAATAAACGGTGAAAGATACTTTCAAGAGAGATAACTTCTATGTTTGACAGACAACATATAGAGATCAAAATTGTCCATGCTCCAGACAAAGTTTTATACCAAAGAAAAAAAAAATCAACATGCAAAATTATAATAAATTTACATATCTTTATAAAAAATTACAATCAAATTCCAAAAGTTCAGAAAAAATATTAACATGCAAGATAACCACAATAATTTACTTGAATAACAGAAAAATTACCTATTTGCAGAATGGAAGTTTTCATCTTTTGTTTTTACCCAAAATCCATTACATCAAAGCCAGTGCTCGTATTTACGGCACATCAATATCTCACTCCAAACATGGAAAGTGCAGACAGTAGAAAATTGTAAAATCTTGAGCAAACATACTGTAACAGAATCACTAAGCCAAAACCAATTGGGTCAGACTGTCTGCTAGATTTTCTGTCCTACAGCTACATATGAAGAATGCTGACTCTGAACAATGTATCAGCATATTAGATAAGAAATCCATAAAGGAATACATTTTTACCCAAAAAAATCTAAACTAAGTAACATACCTTCACATGAAACAAGAACTGAAAATATCAATACAGGGGACATATCCTTAATGTGTGTTTCTGAGACCCATGAATGCTGTGAATGTCTGACCGGCACAGTGTGGTGACAGGGAACATTAAACAGTGGGACCCAGCAATATGTGACCGATAACTTGACAATTAGGGTGCCGTCCTGTGGCCTTACTTGTTCCAGTGCTCCTTGCTCCTATACAAAGCTGGGAACATGATAGGCAGGATGGTAGAGGCATTGTCAGTGATCAAACTCAAGATGTACTCATTATTCCAAAAGTACAGAGCTCTCTCTGCTACCTGTAGATCAAATCAACAACAAAGGGCACATAACTTGTCTGAACAAATACTTCAGTTATTAAAACAGTAAGTAAATAAAGACGACAACACAAATAATAGATATTAAAATGAAAAGCCAGCAAACTGAGACACTGCTAGGATAAAAAAAGTATGAAATGAAGAATTTTAAGCAAGCCACAGTATTATTGTATGTATAAGAAATAATCAAGACAACCATTCACCCTGATCATGAATTCACTACAAACATCACATATTCCCTTTTTGCGTAACTGTTATTGTTACCATTGCTACTTATTAAATTTGGCAATTGCAATCAATAAATTATGGATGATTAAAACACAATACCACTAATGTAGTTTAAATTTGCATAATTAGTCTTTAAAATTTATGAAAGCAACAAAAACAAAGAAACAATGCATCGCATTTGAACAGAATTTATGGAATGAAGTGTATTCATGACCAGTATCACAAAACTGTTATCACACAAAATCAAAAAGCAAGAAGACATCTGCTATTGACACTTCCAATGTTTAATTGTTAAAAGAAAAGTAAAACCAGCCATGGCATGAACCCTTGGCTGGTACAGGTCGGCAGGGGCACGACACGGGCTGTCGCTGGGATGCCGGCTTACTTGTTCCAGTGCTGCTTGGTGCGATAAAGGGCAGGAAACATGAGGGGCAGAATGACGCAAACATTATCGCAGATCATACTGAGGATATACTCGTTGTTCCAGTAGTACAAGGCTCGTTCTGCTACCTGTAAACAAATCTTCGTGGTTAGACGGCAAACACATATCAAACCCTGTGTCCTTGGTATAAAAAAGAAGCTGTCTTCACTCATACAGTTAACCTACAATGGTTTTAAAAAGTTAATACAACATACAAAATATTTGAACAAAAAGTGAGGTCATACATAAAATATATTATAAATCTTACAGATGTGGGACAATGATAATCATTACCAAGGTCACATCCCTGGTCAGACATGTCAACACTCTGACACACAATAACAGTAGACCATTTTTGTCATAGCAAACTGCAATTCTATGCTACTAGATTGTTAGCGCAAACACAGATCCCCTTCAGTCTCTGTCCAATGCTTGAAAAATACTGTTTCAATAAACATATATATTGGAGTCCCAAAATTAGGACACTATTTGGGTGTATCACTGAGCTAGTTTTTAGGTTAAAGATTCCTATGATGGATGGATGTAAGTTGTGATACTTTCTTCTAAGAGACTGATCCTTCATTTAGAAATCAAACATGTTTAATCCTGTGTAAAAGCAATTACAAAACCTTTGTATCAATACTATACATATGCCTCTTCTCTCACTTTGAGGAAAATGGAGCTTAACACGAACGAGCTAAACACAAAGTCTAACTAAAGTCAGTAAAGTGGAAAATATAAGTCGCAATGCTCTATATGATGGTGTAGTACACCTCAGAAAGTACATATCAAGTTTTAAAATATGGAAACTGAAGAATCTAACTAAACTCAATGTGTATAAATACTTCTAGTATCGGAGAAATAGAGTTAAATGCATTTAGTACAACTCAAGTCAGTAAAGCTGGAAATATAGGTCTCGAGTGACCTTCAATTTCTATATTGGTATATGAACTTTGATTACAATGGGACTTTTAGTATTAAGAGAAATGGAGCTGAACGAAATGTAAAACACAAACGTTTGATTGACAGACCAACGTAAAAGTCAAACACTCAATGTCCATCCACTGCCATGGCAAAGGCATTAAAACATGTTTACTATATGTTGACTGTACAAGAATGGTTTAATACAATTCATTTGACCAAGACACTAGTTACTTCAGGGCCCAGTCAACCGCTTAGTATTTCATCTGTTTATCCTGTTATATTAACTCCACCAACACTCTCCAGTGTTACAATCGGATACACACCTGAAAGTGGGGACTGGACACACATTTGGCTAGCTGTTTGAAGAGTGGGTTCATCACCTTGGTGAACTCAGCGGGTTCTATCACATCTAAAATCTCTTCCAATTCATTCAAAAACATCACCTGGGAACAAGCGTTGTATTCAATGAACAAATTCAAAATCAAGACACAAAATATAATTTTCAAAAGCTGCTAGAAAAGTGTTACTTCATATTTTCCAAAATTATTTTTGAACAAGACGTCCGGAAAGAATGAAATTCTGCTACATTCCATGCACGATATATTTTGAATTTTTCTCTGGCCTAATGAAAATGATAGAGCAAGAACATGATTTGGAAGCATACCTCTTTTGGACTATGGACCTTCGGCCAAAATTTCAATAATCCCATTATGACCTGGAATAAAAAGTAAACAATATTATACCGACAGAAATTGATATTCTAAAACATTCCGTTATCACTTCCCCTAGAACATGATGTACAAAGCATATATTTTGTCTTTTTAAAAAAAATGAAACATAAGATGTAAATTCAATGAATTTCAAGATATGACAATGTATATTAATGAGGACTTACAACATATACATGGACAAACATCTGATCAAACTTGTCAAAAGTCCTGTCTAGTCTATAATGACCATTTTCAAAATTTCAAGAGTTAATGTCACCACAGAAATCTGCTTTACATAAACTGTCCTAACCAGCTATCAACATCCAACATTATTTTTAAAACACTTGATCAAGTATAGAGGACCTCAAGTCCTGACCGAGGGAGAACTCACCGGTTCTGTTAGACTGGGGTCCTTTTCTAAGAACTGTACCACACAGTAGGCCAGCTGTGGGTGGTACACGCTCAGAGACTTCACCTTGTGGAGGGGTAACAGGACCTTTAGTAGGAAGACTTTGTGCTCCTCCTTCAGCGGCAATGCAAAACCATTAATAATACTGAAATATAAACGAAACCCATTAATAATACTGAAATATAACATGAAACCCATTAATAATACTGAAATATAACATGAAACCCATTAATAATACTGAAATGAAACATGAAACCCATTAATAATACTGAAATATAACACGAAACCAATTAATAATACTGAAATACAACACGAAACCAATTAATAATACTGAAATATAACACGAAACCCATTAATAATACTGAAATACAACACCAAATTACTTTATGAATACTTATATAAAATCAGTGTTCCCAGAAACCCACAACTGAGGGTTTGTCATCCCCAAAAACAGTTGGTTGTACAACCAGTTTTCAAGAATTGACTTTGTAATTAGGTATCTATGGGTACAGAATCTTATCCAATATACCACCAAATCTAAAGTTCCGTGGGAAACACTTACACTAATTGTTCAAGTTCAAAGATAGCTTGTTAACTTTGCCCAATCCAATTTTAATTTACAGCAATAGAAAGTCCAAACTAGGTTTAGCACAGACATCTTTACAGGCTTCTTGAGAATTTTCTATTATCCAACAAATTCTGTATTTAATAACAAAGCACTGATTTTAATTAAAGCATTTTTCTTAATTATTTTCATGTACATAGTATCTGGTTGAACAGGCTTTTTTTTTTTTTTTTTAAATAACTTACCTTCCCAATATTTCTAGTAATTCTGCTATACCATTATGATGTTCTGTTTCATAAATAAAACTGAAAATAAAATATAAACAACAAATTATTTATTTATTTATTAAAAAAGTTCTTTGATTGCAATATATAGGTTTTGAAACAAATTACCTATGAATTCATTGGAAATGTGTTTACAATACATCACATCTGACACAGGATGTTAATTTCCAGTTTTCAAAATTGACACATTTTGTATGCTTTGCATGGGGGGAAATAATACAGAAATTTAAACAGGAAGTTATATGTGAAAATTACACCTGCACAAAAACATCCACACTTTCAGTTCAATTTAAATCAAATACTGTAATAAAATTCCTTACCAAAATAACATAAATAATAGCACTGATACTGACCAAACAAACGACATCCATATTGAACGTAATATTTACACATTTTGATTGTTTAATTACCCAAATATTAATATTATACATATAAAACTGATACTGACCAAACAAACTACATCCATATCAAACTTGAGATTAAACATTTTACTTTGATAAAGAATTGAAAATGAAGATACACTTTGTAAATTCTGAGATTCAAGACAATTAAAAAAAAACAACTTGAACAATGAATATTCTTCAAAACAAATTTTGAAACTGTAACCATACAACTGTTGGAGCTTAAAGCTAGCATATAAACCAGCATGGTGCAACTTGTTTATGGTAAAGAGCCATCACAGCTGCAGCATGACAAATTTCTTAGCCAATAAACACATTATCTGATTACAAAACTGTAAGCCTGCCAGGCTTCTAAACAGGTGCTTGTTTAGGTTCTATCAATCCTTATACAGTCCTATAGAAAATCAATATCATCCATTAGACAGTCGTGTCTTTCTAAACTATCAGTATTGTACACATTAGTGTTAGCCTAACAAGTACAATCCGAGAATACAGGTTCTGCCTTGGTTTTCCTAGCATGCTCTGTACATATCCTGAAGACAATCGGCAGTGAAACTTGTCATTGCTTACTCTACACCACAGTATTATTTTACAGTCTTACTCTACACCAATGTCACCACAGTATTATTTTACGGTCTTATTCTATACCAATGTCACCACAGTATTTATTCCATTAAAACAGTGGATACATTTTAAGAGAACTACATCATTACCTGACAAATGAGCAGCTTTGGATGACCGACAGATGGCAGAAAGCTGACAAATTTATCAACAAAGTTACAACACTGTCTTCTCATCAATCTGATCCAGACAACCCAATTAATACACACAGATTGGTTTTCTTGAACACAAATACCATTCTGGTTGTTTCAGTGTTTTTTCAGCCATACTGTACCGATGTAACCCCATGACAAAACTGTCTTGTGGCAACATTACAGTAAGATGCAGCAGTGAACCTAGTTTAGAATTAATATTTTCCAATATTTGGTAAATGATCCATGTTTATTCTGATAGTGAACTATGTACTTACCTATAAAATATATTGTTGATTTGTTTCCTGATGTATGCTCGAAGTCCCAAAAATTTCCCATATATTCTGTGTAATATCGTTTTCAAGAAATCTCTTTCCCTAGGGTCTTCACTGTCAAATAATTCTAATTGCTGAAAATTCAACAAGAAATAGATTTAAGGGGATATATATACATTCATGTTATTGTCAATTTAAGTTCCTTTACAGGGAATGTCACCTCTGAAGCAGGATTGAGGTAAATTAATGCATATCAAAAGACTCATTATAATTCTTTCTATACAAGATTTCATTTAAGGTTGAAAGCTCTAATGCTCTGTGTCTCCAACGAAGAAGATTTCCAATTTGTTTGGCATGTTTCTGACTTGAAGTAAACTGACATTTTACAGTAGCAGAGATTACATATTATATAAATATATTTCAAATTATAATTTCTCTTGAATATTTTTTCACAAATACATCTCTGCCACAGATATTTGATCCCTGAACCATTTGATTACAAAGCCGGGAGCTTATCTTATACACTATTGGGACATATTTGCTATAGTACCAGAAATAAATTTGAAATGATTGTTAATATAGATGAAAGAGTATGAATCTTTAGGAAAATTAGGTTTAATAAAACTCTTCAATAACTCTATCATAACCCTCTATACATAACTGTTGATTAAATTGGAGTCTGTATGGTTAAACATAGGATTTATATCCTAATTTTGAAGTGCATATGTACATCAACCCTACTCATCTGTACTTACTTGTAATACAAATTTCTGGTCTATATACCGCTTGGCTGTATTGGGTTGAAAGTCTGGAGACTCCAAAAACCGTAGAAAAAATTCATAAACCAACTGAAAATAAAAGAATTATGGTTATAATGGCACAAAAATAGCTACATGTCTGAATAAACTAGGATTATATTGTAGGATCAGAAATGAATTCTCTTAGAGATATCAGAGAAACGGAAGTCTAGTGGTAGGACGCCGTGACGAAATGTTGCGGGTTCGAGTCACGTCATGGCACTGTGTTGTATTCTTGAGCAAGATACTTTACTCTGCTTGTTCCAGTCTACTCAGCTGTAAATGAGTATGTGGTTGATCAGTGCTAGAATTGTTGAATGCTAGCTGTGAGCGCCGAAATGGCAGCACTGGCTGTATGCTCCCCTAGAAGTTGAGAAAGGTATTGGCAGGTTGCAAAGGCCCTATAACCACGGATAATAATTTGTGAACCTCTTTGAGATGACCTACGAACTAGGTTGTGATAAAGCGGTATATAAGAACCTCAAATTATTATTATTATGACAGTCGTTCTCTACAGTGTCAGACGGTGACCTTCACCTTGGCATCTTGAAACACAAAGCCCATCAAGGTCTAGTACTTGACCAATACATGATGTTTGATAAACAATATCTGTTAAGAAAAAAAGTCACTTAAAAATAATATTTATTTCAAAAAAAGAAAAGATCAACCATGACCTGAAACATAATTCTATTTTGGGTATTCTGTTATTTGACCAAAACAGGAAGCTGAATCAAAATTCTTGCAGAAATAAAGTTTCTAGAGTGTTGACAACAGGTTAACATACGACAATCATTACAGTACATACAAATCAATGAATGGAACATTTATCCTCTCCACCACCTTGTTGCAAAGGGATATCAATATGTATTTCCATACTTAAAACTTAGCACTGGTACCCTACCTAGAATCCACTCTTACCTGTAAGTGTGGCCATGACGCCTCTAACGTTGGTTCATCCTCCTCAGGGTCAAACTCGGCCCCATTGGGATTCGATGAAGGGGGTAACGTCCTGAAGAAATTGACTGAAAACTGCAAAACATAAAGTACGTTAGATACTAACGGTAAAATGTTACATAAAATACATCAGAACTTTATAATGGAATAAGATTACTCCCAATGACATGATATGTATACAGGTACACATTCTCAACCACTGTAACAATGATTATCAGCAACAATGTCACTAACTGCTAACTGTGACTTTGGAACGAGGACATGAAGTCTGATTTCAGTAGTTTGTATGACATGGTGATATGTGTATATATATTCAATTATTATTATCTAGTAGTTGTATTTTTTTGGGTTCAAATTCTTCGTATTCCTAAAATTCAAATTCCAGATCTGTTCGATAATTAGTCATGCCGCTGCAACTTCCTGCTTGATAAACAGACATTTTCTTCCTAGCAAAAATGATGTCCATCATTTGTTAACTAGTACATGTATAAATGCAAAAGCAGTGACATGACCTATTAACTCAGGTACATATTCTATAGGTTTAGTTCTTAGATCAATTTTGAATATCTTCAATTTAGTGGTAGAGCAAAAAGTTATGCACTGAACAAATACACTGATATATGATAAATCATTGATGTTGATGCATGAAAATAAAATCTTGAAATAAAACCTGTTATAACTATGGGCTCTAGTCTACAGACAGATGCCTACCATTACTATGGCCTCAGGGTAAATGGCCTCTGTGATGACACCCCTGTTCTGGGTGACAAACTCTACCATCTCATTGAGGGCTGCCCTTTTCACCTCCTTCCATTTGAGGTCACTTAGAGGATCCTGAACAAAGTCAAACAGTACACAGCACTGTCGGATCTTCTGTATAAACAGGTCCTCCCTCTCTGCCGGCGTTGCATCTGCAATGAAAAGAACTTTGTATGTGTATGCCTTTCTTCAAAAGGTATATATGACAAGGAGGCCTATTTTGTAAGTTTTCTTTAGAAACTGGTATGCCAGATGACAAGTATTGGGGCTATACCTGTAAGATATTGTACAACAGAGAAATCAAAGCACTGGTGTAAAACAAAGGACAGATAAACTATCAATGACCAGGCAAACTGTGGCTTCAACTGATTTATATCAATGTTCTCACCATTTGCATTGGGGTCCCGGGGGTAGGGTAAAATAGCCTAGTAATCGACAGATTTTTTCAAATGTTTAAAAATGAGCAAATAATATGATTGATGTTTGTGTTACTACATGCATATTCCATGGGATCATGCATGTTTGTAGCATGTCCCATGTGTAAGATGCATGTCATACGGTATATCAGCTTTCAGATCCCTGCTTTACATAGGCAGTATTAAAGGTGGATCCACAAGCTGATACATTGTTTGAAGATACCCTTAATACGCCAGAAGAACTCTATTTGAGCCTGACAACAAATGTACATGAATCAATTTAACAAGGCAATCCATCACTTAGGAAACGCCAATGAATGCTACATTTGTAATTAAGGAAGGAAAATGGCCTTAATACTGTTGTTAAAAAGTATAGATTTGTACCCAGCCAGCATCCGAGACAAAACAAAATGAAGCCAAACAACTAACATTGTTATCAACACATATAGGAATCAAGGCAAAAATATTTCAACTGCACGTAACATCAACATATATATAGACTCAACTCATTCAAATACATTTCATTAGCAGTATTATATAATTCTATTTAATATCTCCTTATTTGTTTGCCTGAATGGAAGTGCAAAGGGTGCAAGTGTAGGAGGAAGCTGGCGTACTCGGAGAAAAACCAAATGGTCAGACAGATGACCCAGTACATTTTAACGTCTGATAAGGGAAAGATCCCCTGGCCATCTTGGTGAAAGGCGAGTGCGCTTTCCACAGCGCCATCTGATCATGCATGACCTTCCAATATATACCTTTTTAATCAATCAATTCAATAGGCCTTCTTGTTTACATTGAACATAATTATCATCAGTAATTTGTAGATGGTGCCAAGTCATGCTTTCATTCTCTTCTATTTGAAGAATTTGGTTGCTATAATAGTATACACAGAAGATTTTCTAAAAAAAATTGCCATGTGATGAAGCATGAACTCTTCTGCACATGTAAACTGTGTTTGAGGAAATAAAGCATACACGCTAGATAAACAGCCTTACACAAGCTATAGCATCAGTCTTGTATGGGTCCATTGTTGTGTAACACAGGTATTATTTATTATTCATAAGCATCACCTACACAATCATAAAAGTAGGCCAACCTCTCTCACCTGTCACAGAAACAACCAATCTAAGAATGAGGAAAGTGAACTTCCCTGAATATGAGGTGTCAACATTTGTTTCCTATGTAAACTGTTTCACTGAAATCTGGCATGCTGCTGCGGAACAAAGAGGGAATGCATGACAAAGCCAAGCCTGGTCTTTTTATGTAGTTTACAGTAAAGCTATGTATATCTAGGGACTCTATACAGTATAGACCTCTGGTACACACATAAATATATATGTACATGAATAATGTGTTAGTCACATCAGATCTTTTTTACATAATTTACTTCTATTGTGTCAATATTAACATTTTTTTTATACATGTACTGGGATTGTATATTATATAAAGAGATAAGTATAGTATCGAGCATTATATGTACCTGTATTTCAAATGCTGTTGGAGCAGAAATTTCTTACAGTTGAAAAGTAATCAAGAATTTATGGGAAAACATCATAACATAGATCTAAAACTTTTCTTTTCTGGCTTTGAAATATTAAAAGAATTGCAGTTAATACTGTGGAAGGGATATATTGATATTGACCAGAAAAAGAACAGAAGGCCCTTAAAATATAAGGAATAGGTTACTCTTACTAGTTAAAATAGAAAGTGGGATATCATAACATAATCGATGATACCTAACAACAACAAATCATGGATTAAATTTGATCAATTGAAGTTTCAATTTCACTTATAGTAACTACACTGTCTATATATAGTTCTATATAACAGGTCATGTAGAACACCTTGATAAATGTTCCACTAAGAAATACCTTGAGAATTAGGATATATATTAAATACCTCCTAATCGTAATGCCCCTTACAGTGTCAATAGGTAGTTATAAGTGTCCGGGTATTGAAGCAAACATACTGGTCTACAGGCCCAGTGACATGTACAGACCACAACAGTCTGGTCTACAGGCCCAGTGACATGTACAGACCACAACAGTCTGGTCTGCAGGCCCAGTGACATGTACAGACCACAAGTCTGGTCTAAAGGCTCTGTGACATGTACAGACCACAAGTCTGGTCTACACCCAGTGACATGTACAGACCACAAGTTTGGTCTAAAGGCCCTGCTACATGTACAGACCACAAGTCTGGTCTACACCCAGTGACATGTACAGACCACAACAGTCTGGTCTAAAGGCCCTGTGACATGTACAGACCACAAGTCTGGTCTAAAGGCTCTGCTACATGTACAGACCACAAGTCTGGTCTAGATCTACACCCAGTGACATGTACAGACCACAACAGTCTGGTCTAAAGGCCCAGCGACATGAACAGACCACAATAAGTCTGGTCTACAGGCCCTGTGCCATGAACAGACCACAATTACAGTCCAGTCTACAGGCCCTTCGACATGTACAGGCCACAATTACAGTCCAGTCTACAGGCCCTGTGACATGAACATACCACAATAGCATTGTTCTAAGGCCCTGTGACATGTAGACAGTGTAAAGACACAGTATGAAGGCCCTGTGACATGTACAGACCACAATGATACTGATTCGAAGCCCTGTGACATGTACAGACCACAATGATACTGATGTGAAGGTCCTGTGACATGTACAGACCACAATGATACTGATGTAAAGGTCCTCTGACATGTACAGACCACAATGATACTGATGTGTTGAGGCCCTGTGACATGTACAGACCACAATGATACTGATGTAAAGGCCCTCTGACATGTACAGACCACAATGATACTGATGTGTTGAGGCCCTGTGACATGTACAGACCACAATGATACTGATGTGTAAAGGCCCTGATATGCCAGGGAGTAAGCATAGACCGGATTGGTGATAGGCCCTGACATTTGTTTAGACCATGTCACATGACATGCAATTAAAGGCCCTGTTATATGTACAGACCTGTTCTATATTTACCAGAGATATTGATCTCATTGTGTATGTATTACAGGCCTTTCAATACATTGTAATGCTGCAAGACTTTATTAATGATTTTATTTTCAAACACCAAATATCAATAATGTCATTTATATAGACTATACAAAGCTACACAAACAAACCCTTACAGTAGGCATATATATAAATATCTGCTTCATACTTATTTAGTAATTTTCTTATTATCCCAACATGACACAGAACGGACAAAAATTATAATCAACCTAACTTGAATTAAAGGTGTTAATTATTCAGTTATTGGATTCAGATATTTCTTCTAGTATAACATGGCTGCAAGGTAACAAAATTTCAGACTCAAGTCATTTTCATAAGGAAATGGAGTTCACCCTTTGTAAGCTATAGAGCTACCCAGCTGGAAACATAATAGCAGAAGATTTTAAGTCATAGGGGATATTGAATGTACAGTAATGTACTGGAGGGTAATCAACACAATGTATATATAACTGGCTTTTCTCCGACCTGTAGCAATAACATTAAGAACCATATATATATATACTAGGTAGTCTGGCTAGTAATCACACCTACAGCTGCCCAACATGCTAACACATATAGCATGCAGTTATATTTAGGTTTCAGGTTGTGATTTAAACATTACAGGCCATTTTTAGTGAATCGTTAGCATCCCACTTGTCAGGACAACACACTGATCACATATATCCAGACTGTGATCTGAGCTAATCGTCACAGCATATTACATAATTAAATAATGCAAGGGTGGGTTAGAGATCCATTCATGATAATGGCAGGAGTACTTCATTTATTCTCTCTGTTTTACAACATGTCGAGACAAAGAAAGGCGGACATGGAAATGGTCAGATCAGAGCAAAATATAGGTAGATTCTGTGAAATCAATCGGATCCTCAAATTCAAACAGATACAAACAATGCCATACCTATATCTGTGGGCATGAGAAACCTACATAATGCCAGCAGGTCCCATACAATATCAGAATTCAAAGTATGAATGGTATCTGTACATATAGCAAAGGATTCCACATGTGTTATACATATATAGATCAGCAAATCAATCGAAAGATATCAGGTTAAGATAGCCTCAATACAAAACAGGCTCTTCTTTTTATAGACATTCAACTAGTGTATTGGGTCTTCTTGGCTTAAATCCAGGATTGCCTAGACATGTATGTGACCAGACACGACCCATGACATGTATATAGTATCAATACTTTCAGATTTATCCCTGTTATTCATGATTAATGTCAATAACACATCATAAACCAATTACATTCACGTCCCACCCTAACCTGTGATGAAGGCCGTACATATATATATATATATATATACCATGACTTGCAGAACAGGGTTTAGTGTATGCTGTAATAGTGGGCCCCCGAGCTGTTGGAATTTTATCACCCAGTTCGAGATTACTTCAGGGTTTATGGCATGGAGGAAACATTTGATGTTACATAAGCATGTATTCTGTACTGAGGGAAAGCAGGATAAACACTGGCCAACTGTACACCAATATATAGCATCAGTAGACAGGGGCACTATATACCCACATCCACTCATCTGTAACTAGTCTGGACACCACCAAGCACACTTAGCATTGTTAAACCTTATATATTAACTAGCCATTATACAGCTCATCTACATCTCTCTGTGACAAATGAGTGTCACCATTGACCTTGAGATTTTACAGGATAATCAAAAGTGACCTTTATATAAATCAGTTTCTCCTCTACAAATATGTATCTATACTAAGTCAATAGGGGTGGAGCTCTCTGATAACCATTACACATAAATTCTGTGTGTATCAGAAAACATGTTATTTTTAACTTGTTTATTTTTTGAAATTTTACATAAATATTTGTACTATTTATTTAACAATAGTTGAACTATAAACACTTGTATTAGCTTCAACAAATGTGTTTTATAAAGTCAGAAGTGTTCATTTTACAGCCAAGCTATTAGTATTTTTTTTCAATATTACCTGAAAATACAGGTTAGCTTTTAGAATTTTTCAAAATCTGCCTGCAATACACATAGGAGTCACATCTTAACCAGGTACATACATTTATACACACAGGAGTCACATGTTAACCAGGTACATACGTTTATACACACAAGAGTCACATCTTTACCAGGTACATACGTTTATACACACAGGAGTCACATCTTTACCAGGTACATACTTTTATACACACAGGAGTCACATTTTAACCAGGTACATACGTTTATACACACAAGAGCCAAATCTTTACCAGGTACATACGTTTATACACTCAGGAGTCACATCTTTACAAGGTACATCCGTTTATACACGCAGGAGTCACATCTTAACCAGGCACATACATTTATACATACAGGAGTCACATCTTAACTAGGTACATACGTTTATACACGCAGGACTCACATCTTTACCAGGTACATATGTTTATGCACATAGGAGTAACATCTTAACCAGGTACATGCATTTATACACACAGGAGTCACATCTTTACCAGGTACATACGTTTTTAGACACAGGAGTCACATCTTTACCAGGTACACACTTTTATACACACAGAAGTCACATCTTAACCAGGTACATACGTTTATAGACACAGGAGTCACATCTTTACCAGGTACATACTTTTATACACACAGAAGTCACATCTTTACCAGGTACATACGTTTTGTTCTGAACTCTCGATTCCAGAAGTGTGTCTCTTGTCAATGAACATTGAACTTTTAAGCCAACATGGCGTATTCTTGTGTTTTACTGATCACTGATTGACCAAGCACACCTTTATTAGGAGGAAACTAAGTAGATCAGCTCATGCTTGCCCTGAAGATCGCTTGGAGCCAGTAGTGTCCATAATTTAGGCCACAAGAGCAAAACCTCTGTTCACAACCATAAGCCAGCGTTTATTTGTTAATCAGCAATTTTCAGTTTGTCATAAAAACTATATATATAGCTAGGACGAGTCATGAGACACCTGCATATGAACCATCAGCTGTCAAGGGAGTGACTATATACAATTAGATTCCCCGTTTATTGCTTGATAATATAGCAAAATACTTCCAACAGTATTTCCTATCACCTATGGCACTTCTGGTTTTCAGCGTGGTGTATGCTACTTTCATTAGTGTCTGATGCAGCATCCCCAGACAAAATCCATATGATGTCAGATTGTACCTCAGAACTTCATACAGACTTTAGTACAGTACTCTATTTAGTTATAAAGTTAGGTGGGTTTAAACAATACACTACTGAACATGACATTCATTGTGCTATATTTGTAGTATTTTTTCCAACAGACTAATGAAAATAATCTTGAAATTTCGAACTCCCTAGGAATGCCCACATTCTATAAATACTAGGTAAGTTCCCCCCGCCCCCATTCATTTATACAGTAGGAGTGTATTGACACTCTCTACAGTAAATCTCTAATATTACAGTAATATTAGCCAAAGAATTTCCTCCAGTAAAACAGGATCATTCTTAAAACTTAGCATGCATTAACTAAACTTAACTGAATGTGGTTACTTGAGTCACACAGGAAATTAGGTATATAGAAAACAATACACAGAAATGTTATTAGATAACTATACATCCCTTACAAGTATCCATATTGTATTTCACAACACCAGGAACTTATCTCAAGCCAGATACCAAAGAAATAGCCTAACACATGTTTATAAAGAAAACTGATTCATTCTAAGATAAAGACGATAAGCACTTCAAACCCAAACCCAAATTTTATCTAATCTATGTTTCATCAAAAAGGGTCACCTCATTTTTTTCCCCATTTAAAAAACTTCATTATTTTCAACTACAGACACTTAATTGAAAAAAAACTCACATGTATGCAATATCTTCTCTCTTACATTTATTTGTCTTGGACATGTGCTTGATGTACAGTTGTAAGTTAACTTTTATCTTACACATTAGTAAACATTTCTTCATCCAAACCCATTACTTCTGATCAACGTGTACTCCGTGATAAAAGCCTACATCTGACAAATGACGTCAGTCATCAGATTCCTTAGGCTTTTTTTCAGATCTTCACATCACATGTATATATAGCTTCCAGTACTGTGCATGTAGGTTGTTATAACCATAACATCTTCCTTAACAAAAATATCCGACTATCTTAGTTTCTGAATGATAGGTGTAAGTGGTATGGCAAGCTAACTTAACATTTATTTAAAGGACCAAAGCCTAGCAAGCAATTCATAAAACTATGCAGCAGTGTACAATCACACAAGCCTGATCACCAGGCCTTACTGTATGTCAGACAAGCCTGATCACCAGGCCTTACTGTATGTCAGACAAGCCTGATCACCAGGCCTTACTGTATGTCACACAAGCCTGAACACCAGGCCTTACAGATATCACACAAGCCTTATCACCAGGCCTCACTGTATGTCACACAAGCCTGATCACCAGGCCTTACAGTATGTCACACAAGCCTGATCACAAGGTCTTACAGTATGTCACACAAGCCCGATCACCAGGCCTTACAGTATGTCACACAAGCCTGATCACCAGGCCTTACTGTATGTCACACAAGCCTGAACACCAGGCCTTACAGATATCACACAAGCCTTATCACCAGGCCTCACTGTATGTCACACAAGCCTGATCACCAGACCTTACAGTATGTCACACAAGCCTGATAACCAGGCCTTACAGTATGTCACACAAGCCTGATCACCAGACCTTACAGTATGTTCACAATGAAAATATATAGACTAGTAGATCTATATTCTGTCTTTGCGTATTGCAGAGTTATCTTCTCTCAAGAGCAGGTATTGATTGTTATGTCATTGGTTTGTGTGAGAAAATTACTTCGTTTTCTCAAAAAATGATGACGTTACTCTCACAAACAAGTGACGTAACAATCAATACCTGCTCCCAAGAGAAGATAACTCTGCAATACGCAAAGACGGAATAGGATTGACAATGTATAATTTAATAGTTATCTTTATACTGTAGACTTTTATTTTTATAGGAAAATACAAACATTTTGCACTAGTTTGGCCAACATAAAATCTACTAGCCCTAGGTGTGTGTCTAATGGAATTGCATTATGTACACTTCAACAATACAGTAAACTTTGGTTAACCCTGGACTGGAATTGCTTTTTTAATAAACATTTGTTGGCTTGCTATAATGTGGGGATATTTCTTGTGGTCAATCACTGTTCCTTACCATGAAAACTTTGTGTATGTGGAGGTGTACTCTAGAATCTACATTTGTAACATCTTATATTATTCCTCGATAATTTGCCTAAATATATACATGTCTATCTCAGCAATAATATTAATACATTAAGACGTATCTGAAGATGATTTTCTATTATAGATAACCACTTTGCTAAAATAGAACCGGACACTCTACGGCACACCCGATATAAATATATGTATATAAACTGAAAATGGGAGACATGTTACAGATATCACTTTGTGTGGAGTGGATCTTGATGAGCTATGGGAGGACTTATAGCTTCACCCACACAGCATGTTATTCAGTAAATATTAAGTGGAATGTGTTAAAAACAGGGTAAAATTCACACAAAGGATGTATATCTATAATGGTGATTCTATTATAAGGGAACAGAATGCAACTGGATAAGTACAAGCCAACCAGTGTTTCTTCCTCTTACACCGAGATATCATAGCAACACATTGACATCAATCACATAAGTCATGCAATGCTTTAGTCATGCAATGGTAGGATTTCAAAAAAGAAGAAGAGATTTTTTATTACTGATGCTGCATGTAATCCTTTATGTTCATCAATACCAACAACATTGAAGCACATGGAATGGCATTATAACATGCTCCAAAGTCCACGATGTAATTCACATAGGCACACAGTATGTCAAAATGTAGGTGTGTTTATGTAGTACTCCACCAGAAAAATGAATCGGTCACATTTCTTTGTGAGGTTATGTGTAGCACCCTTCCTGAAAAATTAACCGGTCACCTTTCTAATTATCATGTAAAGATAGCACTGTCCTTTAAACATGAACCATTCGGATAGCTTTGTGAACATGCGTGTACAATGTACCACCAAAACATGAACCAGTGATCACACCTAAGTGAGGGTACAGTGATGCTGGCCATGAAACATGAACCTGAAGCATCTCGTAGTGAAGGCGTATAATGCTTTCACTGAAATATTAACCAGTCATACACCTGTAAATATACATATGACGGTTGGTAAAGTACTTTCCCTAAAATATTGACCAGTAACAATTTCCTTCTAGGTACTGTTCCAGTAACATAGCTCTGAGTGACGGCGTGTCTCCAGGTACGGTGGTAATGTTCCTAAACAATGGACTAGTTACGCCTGTAAGTGAAGATGTATTTAGGTACTGTCCCTGAACCAGTTATGTCATTTAATATAGTGTAATTGAAGGCAAGTGTACTTCTGAATCATGACCAGATTTTGTTAGACTTCCTTCTAAAAGCTTCCTAGTCTTTGTACTAGTTACGTAGTCATAAACATGTTTCAATTTTTTCATGACTTGTAATAATTTGAATCAAAATTGAATAATAAATCAACAGATTGGTTAGTACTTCAACATTATGATGACTCTAAAAGGACAGAGAACAGCTCCATCACTTTGACTTGAACTCTACCAAATAGTCAACATTCTTCAAAATGAAAAGGACTTTGATAGTCTGACAACATGTAATGGTTATTACCAGGTTATAGTCATTTAATTATTGATATCAATCAAGCAATGAGCATGTGTTTGATGGTTCTGTGTTTCTTAAAATAAATAATATCCTGGCCATCTTGATTCTACACAATTTTGATGGAAAATAGATTTCTAGTGATGTATAAAAATATCATTACCCCATGTGACAGTAATGTTCAACAACAAAATGTCAACATATGTACAACACCAGCACAGTAGCCAGATGAAATAGGCAGAGGACATAAAGTACAATCCTGTAATTAATTACCAGCTTTACCCTGATGGATGTTAGCGACAGATGATCTGCCTTACACCTGACAGGAACATGTCTGTCAGCACACACAGCCAACATCAAGGCAGCTGGTCACAACAAACCTGACATAAACAACATATCTAACAACAAACCTACATCCCCTTTTTTGGCAATTAACATGTGCACTTTTATGCCACAGATAAACCTTAATGTGTGTGTTTTGGAAATTTTGGTTGCACTGATTTTACTGTACCAACAGATTTACAAACATGAATATATATACCCAAGATTGGTCTCACTGTAGTAACCTTTTCTCCTGACCATGTTATGAAGGCCTTCGTTGACACAAGTATTTTGATCATAAAATTCAACATTTGATTTCCAGCGTATATAATGGAATATTGCAAATCCTTCTTCTCCAATGTATAAAAGTGACTAGACATCTTAAGCGACACACTGTATCCAGCTCTACCTTCAGGATTTCTGGCTTTAAGTTAAAACCCATTTACCCCTAAAGTCACATTTGAACCTTACCAAATCAAAGACTGGGCAAGTCCAGCTTAAATATGTAGGGGAGAATGAGTAAAAAAATGGTGATTTTGTTCCCTTTGACAAAACATTTACTGTTCAGAAGCATATATATCTCTAATTATAGTTATATCACAACTGAAGCGAAAACTGTTTATAGGAAAGTAATAGCTTACAACCATATACTAGCCATAACATGTACCACTGTGACTGTCGTCACTTCATTGACCTAGCAATAATTAGAGGCTCTAGTGTTAATTTGTACATCATGCGTCATAGGATACTGATACAAAGGGATACAGGAGTCCTCATACAACATCCACTAATCTAAATGTTATTAACAAGCAGTAAAACAATATTTACCACAAATTAACATTTACAGAACAAAATTAAGTACATAACAGGGTTAGACACTTTAATCACGACATTTTAACATATGTTATTTCCTAGTCCTTCGTCAATGTAACTAGTCCAAGATTTCCGGATAGGAAACATCACGAAATACAGCACGAAACATCAAAAGTAATCGACTGTAGGGGACTTAAAATAATTAATGCCATAAAAATATGGCGAAGTTTAAAGAAAACTTTGACAATTATCATGCAATATATTTTATTTTAAGCTGTTTTTCTAAATTTAAAAAAAGGGAATATCCATATTAGTCTAGGCTAAAGTATAAAGTCTAAAGGACTAGCGGACTAGCGGACTAGTGTTAGTGTCGACCCCTGCATAATGGAAAGTCATTTTAACTTCATTGAAAAGGAGGCAAAACAATACTGTTACAGTGTGTCATTCCAAATCATACAATGAAGTATATTTAGCAAAATACTGAAATTGTTACCTTAAATGTTTATGAATACACACACAATGTCATATTTGCAGTTTCCCTTACCCTCTTCAAAATTTTTTAGTGGATAGGAAGATACAGATTTTATTTTTAGAAATCTCATAATTTCTATAGAAAAACTGTAACTGGCATCTGTTTTTTTTTAACCAAAGTCATTTCCCAAAATAGTCTGATAAAAAATATAAATACCTGGTCATTTTATACCTCATACTGAGAATTGTTTTTCTTTACAATTTCAAACTTATCACAATAATAACCCATGCTAAGAAAACCTTTAGACTAGTTTCACACTGAAGTGTTTGTAGATCATTCAGCCTCACTGTTATAAACCCTTGATCTGATGGAAACTGAGTAAAATGTGAAGTTTATCCAAAGAAATGGAGCTAGTCCAATCAAACTCTAAGTCAGTGAAACAAAACTATATCATAATGACCTACATCTGATAGATTGGTCAAGAACTTGAGACATATCCATATTCAAGTAAGATCGCTGTTGCATCATGCATGTATATCAAAGCCTTTTCCAGCTGATCCATAAATCATAATGACCTACATCTGATAGATTGTCAAGTAAGATCACTGTTGCATCATGCATGTATATGAAAGCCTTTTCCAGCTGATCCATATATCATAATGACCTACATCTGATAGATTGGTCAAGAACTTGAGACATATTCATATTTAAGTAAGATCACTGTTGCATGTATATGAGAGCCTTTTCCAGCTGATCCATTTGCATATCCTATTTCAATGAAATATCAGATATAGTTTTAACCTGGAAATTTTATATTTATTTCACCTTTGACCTTGAGGTTGAGGTTCCAATAAACTAATAATATTACACTGCAAACCTTCAGTGGGTGTTGCAGGAACATTTGAAATGTATATATCACGGTTCAAAAGTTATATTCCAGATAAGATTTTACTGACCTTTCACAAAGTGAAGGTTACAGTGACCTTATAATTGTGCAGGTATGATAAAGGTTAAATGAAATACCTTTGAACAATTTAAAAGCTATGACCATGACCATATTTTGATTGAAATTTTGCACTTATCTAGTTTATGACTTTGAGGTTAAGACACCAGTTACCTAATTTTAATGTACTGCACACCTATGACTTAAAAACGAAATGGGCTTATTACAGCAAAATTGAAGATTGTTATAAAACCAATAAGAGTCTAAAACACCTGCTAGTGACTTTACTGAATTCGAAAACACATCAACAAAATTTAACGTAAACAATTGTACCGTGTCATATAAATTATGAATCATAACTTGATTCCAAAATGAAACACTGAATTTCAGCAAAGCTGTCATGTGTAGCATGTCATACAGAAACCAACAAAAACATCACTTTCAAAGTTTGAAGATATAATGCAAGTTATACTGATATGAAAGTAAAAGTATGACTTTTGGTTTTCATATAAATCATGCATTGAGTACTATGTTTTTATCCTGTTGAACTGAACATTTTTTTTAAATGGAACTTCTCAAAATTACAGCATGGCATCTGTTAGTGGCAAGCATGAAATGAACTACGGAAAGTGCCCCGTCTTGCTAATCAGGACTTGTTTACAACATTCACTGAAAAAGTGTGTACTACGTATTGAATTGTTAGTTCAAATATTTGAAATCTGTGGTAATTTCAACATGGATAACCAATGTAGGAAGAAGCACTGGTGTTAGGTAATTTCACTTTACACACAGTCAACAAGATAGTAACCTGATTGAGTGAATAAAAAAACTGTGTTACTGAAAATTTTGTATAATGTCGAGTCATCGACAGGTCTGATTTGACAAAAAACTTTTGAAATGAGATACATATTGTACCTGCTGATATGTAATCAAAATAATTTAATGGTGCTAAATTGTCTATGATTTTTTTTATCCCAGAAACTTTTTTTCATTGACTATTTCAGTACATTTTGAATTTTGTGAATAAAGATCTGTTACAGGGGTTCTTCTCATACAATGATACACTACGTATGCTGAACCTTGAAGGTGATTCCACCTGATAATCAGATGTCTGCATCTAACCGTCTGTTATTATTTACTGTCTGCCCAATGATCAACACTTCTGCCTTCTGATAGGTCGAAATATCATCCTATGGGAAAACCCTGTCGGTGTTTTTAGTGAAGTCACTGGATTATATTAGAGCTGGAACGGGAACCGAGTACCCGGTCGGGTTCGGTTACGAGTATTATTCGGTTAGCAAATATACGTACCCGAAAACGCCCCAAATGTAGGACAGTATTAATTGACTTCCCGGGCAGAAATGTCGCTACTGTCTGCTGATTGACAGACCTCCAAAACACTCGTGATCTTTTCTAACATTCTGTTGAACTATGTTTATGTAACTCATCAGTCACCGGCAGCTATCGTCAGTGTTCCGACCAGAATTGATGCGTATAAATATGTGCACATAGCATTGACAACACATAAGAGTGAAGTGAGAGTACAAATTTCCCTATCGAGAGGCTAGAGATATGTTACCAATTCATAACTTTTTTGAGAATGTTTGACAACTGTATTCAAAAGACATAAGTATTGAGTTATCTTTGTGTATGCATTTAATGAATTAAGTTATCATATTTTTATCAAAATAAAGAGTCATTGATGGTCGTATTTCATTGCACAAGAAAACATGCTTACCCGGTTTCGGTTCGGATAAGCACACACGGTTATCTGAGTGGCATTTTTTCTAACCGTTGCAGCCCTAGATCATATTGTTGAACAACTTCTCCAGCAGGTGGTTTGGAGTTGCAAGTAAATGTCACATTTGATTCTTTTCAGTTAATCATAGTGAAACAAATTACAAGTTTCATAAAAATAATATTGAAACTACCAAAATTTCAGCCAGTAAAACTAATACCTTTATTTTTTGCCTTTTGATCAAATTGATGCCTTGCTTAGAAATCTGACATTGATAGTAGGTATGGACCAGAAATTAAACTGTTTAATGTAGCTCATTCAGACAAAAAGAACCTTTAAACATTCAAAAGGTGTGACCCAGAGAAGCACAACAAAATCAGTAGACATTTGACTCCAGGATTCACAACATGACCTTGAAATCCAGAGTACAAACCAGAGATTTACAGAGTCAAAGTTATGGTACAGAAAAGAATTTGGGAAGGACTGAAGAACTGACATAGATTTATCTTATACTCCAAAGGCTTCACCTGTATAACTATATAATTTAATACAGTAGGTTGTGAACAACTCCTAACTTGCTTTAAATACTGTTAAGTATTTAGCAAATGAACAGTTATGATACATTTCTTTAAAAGGATCAGAGCATACAAATATATAAAATTTGATTTCTAAGAAAATGATTAATGATATTAATCAGCATACAGTGTACATCATTGCTGAAGCATTCCTTTTATTCATGAGTATCTAAAAGGATTTCTGAACTTGATCATCATTTTGAACCTATCGCAAAGAGAAATTGACTGATTTTATTGCCAGCAACTTATACATTTTTAAAACGTATGTGTTAATTTAGGTTTCATTAGTCAATTGCCTGATGAAGGCTGACAACACCTTTTGTATTAGTTTAAATATCAAAATGGCACACATAAACATTTCAATGGTTGAACTACAAATAAACCTGCAAACAAAACAAACAGTGCCAGCAGAGAGATTGTTCAGGGGCTCTCACAGATATTTTATACAGGATACAGTATCAATAACGTCTCCCGGCTGAGAATAATAATATCTGTCGCTCTAGATGACTAACTCTCTTATTAAATCCAAAGTGTCCCCACTTTGAAAACATAACAGACATGTGAGGAAAATTTTACAAGTCATGACAGTGATAGTTGCAAAGCAAATATTGTTAAATTCTGGATTTGTTAACGTAAAACCAGTATTCCCTTACATTATTCTGTGTTCGAGAAGAGGTTTAATCCCATTCAACCTCACATCAGAATGTTTTTTCACTTTTTGTATATTTGTAAACAACTTTGAGTTTGACTACTTCTTTAAGTTACAGTTGTTATTCGATTCCGTAATTAATGTGTACCTTTCAGTAGTGGCAGCTTCACAAGTTCTCTGTTTTTAGACACGTTGAATCTTGATGAATTTTGTCTTTTGTCTTTCTTGACGTGAGGGGGGCCGGAGAATTTCATTTTGGAAATCTGTGCTGGAGGTGGATGCTGCTCGGCATTTTGATTCGCCGCCTTTTTCTTTGCCTGTAAACAAACAGACATGGGTTTATGACGGCAGGAGTTCACTAATTTCTACAAATGGGAATACAAGCAACACTATGAATGAAGGAGAAATTTGCATTTGAGGCAAGCCGCCATATTTGATACCATGTCAATATGGCTGCCATCTTTGGTAGGGAATGTTTCGTATACATAGACAAACAATAACGAACTTACCTCATTTTCTGCATTTTCAGTACTTTCTTTCGCGTTTGCTTTTGTTCCACCAGTAGTCTTTGTAACTGTCTGTCAAGTAAACAAACAAAAACATCCATAATTATCGAAATAAGCTGTGTTTATTCGTCAAGCGGCGTGTCTGTCAGTCGGAATTTTGACATGTCAAACGGGAAATCCATGGATAATTCATTGGTTCAAGACACAAAAGTTGAAGGATCGAATTCATACATGTAAATGCGACTACCAAAACACCTACCTTCTCTTTCTTTGGTTTATTTGGCATGTCGAAAAGGAAAATTTCCCCCCAGGAAGAACGTTTTCCCTTCCAACAATGTACAGATCGCTTCAACACCAAACAAGCGATTTGATTGGTTGACCCAAGTCACATGGAATTGTAAGGTTTACCTGTGGTCATGTGACTGTAAAGTTTACAAGTGGTTACCACACATTTAGACACAAAAACAGGTACTCATGCGGCATACATGTTAATGATAGAGCGATGCCTAATTAACACCACTAACATTTTAAAGCATGTTTCCAACACCAGTAAATATAAATCTCATTTTTAATGAACTTATATTTGACTACTCCAATGTTAGATAATTGATAACGTACAGTAGGGCGTATATTACTGACACTGCTGTACGCTAGCTACTTAAATTTGATATAGTTTCTGAATTTTTTTCGGTGTTCATACCAGTAATATAAAAAAAATATCAATGCAAACCTAGGTCGATCAGTTCAAAACAATAGTTGTAGATATATGGTATGATTCTATAAATAATAATAGGATATTATACTATTTTGATTATTAATAGTTAACATTATTATCGTTGAGGTATTGTCATATGTGCGTCATGTCAATAATAATAACATGAACACCTTTTTTCAGATTAGCACTATTAAATTTGGTCGTTTATTGATCACTTGCTTGTATATACAAATTAACAAGCTATCGTTTGTAACGTTTAAATTACATGCATCGTGTCAGATGAACGTTTCATAATCTATAACAGTATTTTTTTTATGTCAGCTTATTTTTGGGTTACTTTCAGGGATGTCGATCACACCAACAGCATACATTACTGAATAAAAAGATGCATGTGTTTAAAACATTTGAATCGAGGTCCTAATTCAGACCTTCAGGCGTTTTATACTAAACACATTCATTATATATCAAACTCAATATTCCTAAAGGCGTTTTAAATTTGCCGTAACACGGGGAAAAGAAAAAGAAAAGAAAAGTTAGGTAAATGGGTAAAAGTGAATGTCAATAGTTTATATATGAAAAGAACATTTTCAGGGAATGAGGTAAATACAAACGGTAATAATACGCCCATAATATCATTGTAAGTATGGTGTACATATCTACTAAAACTAAACGAAGATAAAAAAAAAAAAGCATGCATATATGTTCAATCAAGCTGTACGGGCCATGATGTTTGAAAATGAGGCAGGATGTCGTGAAATGATTCTTAGGCATGACCTTGACCATATGACCTTTACCTTTATCTTATATAGAGAGATTGTTTCATGTATTTTGGCTGATTTTTGTCGGGAACCTGCGGACAAGCCAAATATGTCGTTTTCAAATTATCTTGTCGATATTCTAGAGTTGTGACCTTAATCTTGAACGTATGGCATTGACTTTCAATTATAAGAACATCAAAAGAGACCGATGTCATGAATAAATGCGTGGATTTCATGAAATTTGGTTGCAGACTTTTGTCAGGAAGACCAATTAAGTTGATAAACGGATGGACATATATACTAAGCCAAAGGTTGGCGTATATATACAATTATATTAACACATGACGATTTTTTTAATGTGGTGCTCGATTGCGCTTCATAATAGTATATGATTGTTCCAGTAGTATGAGCGCAGCAGAATGGAAAACAATGTATTATTTTGTACAAACAACGCAATAACGTACATAATAAGATATGTATTTACATATGAAGAGGACGAACAGGAAACATCTACGGAGATCGTTTGACGAGGGCTCTAACCAGTCAACATAGGCCAACATATTTTGGTGCGGGTTGTCTTCGGTTATGATTTTTTTTATGGACTCAAATGGTCACGTACGTAATGGTTAAATAATACGTAGAAAGTATTTAATATACATTTTAGAATCATATCTCAATTGCTTGTAAGATGTACCAGGGCTATGTTATTTTAAATGATCTGATAAATGCCCCGATTTCAGGTCAAAGTTAGAACACGACGTGTTTGTGTTTCTAACAATCGTTACTTTTAAATAACAAAAAGGTTCAACACTCAGTAAATCTACAACTCTGAACAACTTTATTGGATTATTGCATTTTTTTTCATTGAAACGTTTGGATCGATTTGCAAAATAAACAATACAAAAAAGTAATACATACTTACGTCTGCTCTTCCCACTTCAAAATATTTTTTAATTAAGAGACATTTTCATGCAAAAGCTATAGACCATTAGATCATCTGAAATAAATGATTTAATTCTATCCTACTGGAATTGTTTCATTATTTCTTGCGATAAGGTATAAATAATGATATAATTTGAATAACTGAATTTTATAAGACCAAACTACATATGTATATGAAGCAATATATGGATTAAACTTACCGCTCGTGAAATATCTAATATCAAAAAGTAAGTATCATACTTATGTTCGGAGCTGGAAGAGGTAATTTACACGTTTATACAAATTAAAGAACGCTGTTCCTATTGCTGTGCTGATTGAGTTAAATCAATTAAACCCCTGATGTAAAACCGCCTGTGTATAAGGGGTTTGTTATTGAGGTCATTTAAACAGTACGACAGGTATTAGTATGTGCTATTATCACAACTACAAACATACCAAACAACTGGAAACTCAATAGTCATGTTACGTATGTGTTTACCTGTCGCTAGGTGATTCAGGGGAAACAACTCCAACTTAAGAAGTAAACGGAAAAAGAAAATATGCATGCATGTAATTTTTTTAATATTTACATCTTAGATTTATTTACTGTACCTGCGATACGATTGAGTTTGTATTTACACGTTACCCTTTTAATTTACAAAAAAGAAAAATGACTTTTAATATCACGCTTTTAACACTTAAGCCCCGAAACCCCCTGGGTTTTCCACTGAGGTCTTTATTAGTTTAACCGTCTCATTACGGTTCAAAGTTAGTCGGTTATACAGACCATATATAGATTCTAGATTTCTTGTTAAGGTAATCAAACAAGGATCGTCACGGATCAGAGAGAATAATGAAGGTGTTAGAAAAATCTATTTAGATCTGTTTGTGGCAGGGGTTTCAATGTAGTTGGTTTACATTTTAAAGATTTTTTTTTAATTCAAGAAACATATACTGCTATAGATTCAAACCACGAAACGTACATTATATCGACAATTTGTGATATCTGATACATGAATTTAGTACATAGTACCATTAATTAATTTGAGAGAGAGAGAGAGAGAGAGAGAGAGAGAGAGAGAGAGAGAGAGGGGGGGGGGGGGGGGCGGTGGTAGTTGACCATAAATAGGACGTCAAGGATGTCTAGACTCATTGATAGAACATGTCTTTACCGCCATCGGGAAAGGGGGTAGGGATGGGGATCGCGGTGTTCTAGATAAGGTAGTCTTATAATTCTTGCTCAATACAATTGCAATGGATAACCATCAGATCATCTTCGATAGCCATTACTTCTCAACAAGAGATGTATATTAAGAGCAAACCCTTGGATTTCAAAACTATCTTCGGGTTTCTTGCTAAAATTTTCATAGTGATGTCCATTTAAAATTTGGTGTACGCAAGAAGAATTCTGAGACGTGTTCAAATTGTAATATAATGGGATATAACAGAGCAGCTCAAATGTGTCTACCTATGAAATCTATTCTGTAAAGACTAAATGTGCTCTGTTTAAAAAGTTCAATGAAAAGTTCAACGAAAAAGATGTTTGTACGACTTGATATATTGTTAGTAACGCCGATCCTATGCGGATTTGTTTATAGTAAAGATAATCTTAAAATTTTAAACGTTGTTTTTTTAAAGAAACGGCAACATTAATCTTTTGGTCTTTAGATATGACAAATATTGATGTTTGGTCACGTGGCATCTGGACATTGGAAGTTTGTTAGTGCAGACTTCGATAATCCCGACAATCTAACTTCCGGACACTCATAAGCTTTCGGGCACTGACACTAGGCTAAATACTTCCACACAAGGCTTCCAAACTATCAGGCTAAGCCCCGAACACCGGACACTCGCACTAAGCTATTAGACTTTGACACAAGGCTTCCAGACTATCAGACGAAGCCCCGAACACCGGGCGCTCGTACTAAGCTATTGGACTTTGACAAGAAGCTTCCAGACTAGCAGACTAAGCCCCGAACACCGGGCGCTCGTACTAAGCTATTGGACTTTGACACAAGGCTTCCAGACTATCAGACAAAGCCTTACTAAGCTATTGGACTTTACTATCAGACGAAGCCCCGAACACCGGGCGCTCGTTCTAAGCTATTGGACTTTGACACAAGGCTTCCAGACTATCAGACGAAGCCACACACACCGGACACTCGTACTAAGCTATTGGACTTTTACACAAGGGCTCCGGATTCTCGCACTGGACGCTCGTTCTCTTCCAGACACTCACAGGAAGCTTCCTGACACTTATACTCATACTAAGCCTACCAAAACTCACATAAGTTTCCAAACTCACACTTAGCCTATGGACACTCACACGTAAGTTTACAGTCATACGAAATATCCAGTCTGTCTGTCACTCACAATCAGGCTCTGTTTCTAAAAGGAGTCAGAATTATCAATGATGTGATTGGACATAACGGAAAATGTCTTCCATATGAAAAATTTCAACGTAGATATAATATAGGATGTACTTTTCTAAAATACCAGGGCATAGTATCTGTAATTTCAAAGGACCTTCATCAATTTCAACAATTTAATACACATATACCAGTACCGTACCCATATATATCCCATTGAACTTAATAACTATTCTTAAAAGTAATAAAGGAGCTAAAGACATGTACAATATACTTTGTAAAAACAATGTTTTACCAACTTGCAAACAAAATTGTGAAAATTATAATACGGAGTGGCTATTGACACTCGGGCTAGATAACGAAAAAACGGTGTGCCGGGTAGCGGAGAGTAATAGTGTGTTGACGGTTGTGTGTATCCTGATAGGGCTAACAACGAGAATATAAGCTTTGCTATTGACACTCGGGTGGTAATAGCGACGGCCATTATAATATCAGTGATGAGTCATGGAAACAGATCTACAAACTTCCTTTCCGGATCACTAAAAACTCTAAACTACAATGGTTTCAGTACAGGATCAATCACCACATTCTAACTACCAACTCTCTTGTTTCTAAAATGGGATTAGTTGAAAATTCATTTTGCTCTTTCCGTAAAACACATCGGCAAACTATTGAACACATTCTATGCGACTGCCATGAAGTTAAAAGATTGCTTCATAATTGTAAGAGGTTAACCCAAATTTTTCATATCAACTACACATTGAATAAAAAACAATTTAATTTTGGTATAACTTGTGCAGGCGAACCAGATGCGGAAGTTGACAATTTAATAAACTTGATAATTAAATATTATATCTTTAAAACGAAATGTTTTAAAAATAAACTATCTATATGAGCACTTCTCAATGAAATTAAGGAAACATACAAAGTACAAAAACACATTTCAAACAGTAAATATGAGTCAGAAAGGTTTCTAGGATATTGGAGAAAATGGTCCCCACTGATGTAGACACCCTGACAATATGCCAGATTATATGCACAATAACAGTGATTTTTTTATTCATAAGTATGCTTTGTACAAACTCAAATATCTACAGAGATCATTTCGTTGATATAAGTGTTATACAATGACCTACCTAACAGTAGCCCTTCTATAACACAACCGGAGAATAGACAACTTTTGCACATAATTTATACTTATTTATGTTATTGTTGTCTCAAGTTTTTTAAATGTATGTTTGTATGCAAATTTGTTTATTTATGTTATTTGTTTTGTGTCTATGAATGTATATATATATATGTGTGTGTATGTTTGTATACATGTTATTGTATGTACATGTTGTGTGTATCAATGCAAGTAAGTGTTCGTCCTTTATGTTAGGTTCAAATGTTTTAGTATCTCCATTCAATTTATGAAATATGATGAAAGAAAGAAAGTGAAAGAAAGACGAATGTTGAATGAAAGCCCTCCTATGAGAGGACAATACATTGTTAAGGGGGAAGATTCCAGGGCTCCTCAACCTTGGCATCCTCCGTAAACACTTGCTGAGGAAGTAAAATATTTGAAAAAATAAACAAGAGGCCCAATTGGCCTGAATCGCTCATCTGGTATTAATCTCACACTGCAGGCAGAATATCATTGTTTGATTCATAAGAACCTATTAAAAGATTTAAACATTTGACGCCCGTGACCTTGAATGTCGAACAAGGACATTAGGTTGAACAGAGTTTATAGTCTCCCAACTCAGCATGCTTCTAGCAAGATATCATCACCCTGTATCGTTTGGTTATACAGAACAAATCATTTAAAGATTTAAACATATATTTAAAAGCATGTTAATGGCCAAATATCATCACCATAGCTGTCTCGGTTATTTAGAAGAAGTTGTTTAAAGGTTTTAAACATAGTTGACCCCTATGACCTTGAATGTAAGTCAATGTCGTTTATTTGAACAAACTTGGTAGCCCTTCATCCAAGCATGTTACTGGCCAAATATCATCACCCTAGGCCTCTTGGTTATTCAAAAGAAGTTGTTTAAATGTTTTTAACATATTTGACCACTGTGACCTTGAATATAAGTCAAGGTCATTTATTTGAACAAACTTGGTAGCCCTTCATTCCAGCATGTTACTGGCTAAATATCATCACCCTATGCCTCTCAGTTATTCAGAAGAAGTTGTTTAAATATTTTTAACATATTTGACCCCAGTGACCTTGAATATGATTTAAAGTAATTAGTTTGAACAAACTTAGTAGCCCTTCATCCAAGCATGTTACTGGCCAAATATCATCACCCGAGGCCTCTCAGCTATTCAGACGAAGTTGTATAAAGGTTTTTAACATATTTGATCCCTGTGACCTTGAATATAAATCAAGGTCATTCATTTGAACAACCTTTGTAGCCCTTCATTTCAGCATGTTACTGGCCAACTAGCATCACCCTAGGCCTCTTGGTAATTCAGAAGAAGTTGTTTAAAAGTTTTTATTATATTTGATCCCTGTGACCTTGAATATAAATCAAGGTCATTCATTTGAACAAACTTGGTAGCCCTTCATATCCGCATGTTACTGGCCAAATATCATCACCCTAGGCCTCTTGGTTATTCAGAAGTTGTTTAAAGGTTAAAAAACATATTTTACCCCTGTGACTTTGAATATAAGTCAAGGTCATTTATTTGAACAAACTTGATAGCCCTTCATCCCAGCATGTTACTGGCCAAATATCATCACCCTAGGCCACTTGGTTATTCAGAAGAAGTAGTTTAAAGGTTAAAAACATATTTGACCCCTGTGACCTTGAATATAAGTCAAGGTCATTTATTTGAACAAACTTGATAGCCCTTCATCCCAGCATGTTACTGGCCAAATATCAACACCCTAGGCCTCTTGGTTATTCAGAAAAAGTTGCTTAAAGATTTTAACGTATTTGACCCCTGTGAGCTTGAAAATAGATGAAGGTCATTTATTTGAACAAACTTTGAAGCCCTTCATCCCAGCATGTTTCTAGCANTTCGCGCACACTTGTCCTTAATCCATGGCAAAGCTTCCGGACACATGTTATCTCCCGGACACTCTGACATAGTTTCACGACAATCACACTTAGTTAGCTTCCTGACACCCAAATTAGACCTGAAACAAACTACTGAAACCTCCTGAAACTCATACACATACAAACATATACGGAAAGTGGGGTTAGGATATGTGCCTCGTTCCTACGGAAGAAATGGTCGATGACATACCTTTTCACAAATTAAAGACCAAATAAATGGTTAAATCCTTGAAACGAGAAATTTCTAAAGAATATGTACGAAGAATGCCAAGGGTTTCAATTTTTAATTTGTGTGAAGCATGAAAATATTAAATTGTTTTACTGAAAAAAAACCAAAAACAGAAACTGAAGAATTAGTTTATTGTTTACATAAGGAATAGGTCAGTTCAAATTGGTCGATAAAGAAATCACTTCAACACACAACCACACACCACCACCTCTTCTCCATTATATGTCATTATATAATTATGTTAAGAGAAATCTGTTGCCGTTTCTGCTATACGGGTGAATATTTATCTCCTTGTCATGAAATGAGTTTATCGAATGCAATGCGATTCTATCATGTAAACGGTAGAACATCAGTCTGAAGTCCATGGTTCGAATTCATGTCTAGCCCCGGTTTTTCTACACCCAGAACACTGTTGTCGATTGTATTTTGTTTGTTTCATCATTATTTCACATTAAAAAGTATCGTAAGGTATGATTTTCTTTTCAGAAATTATTTATCAAAGCTATAGTCATGTCGGAAACACCAGTTTCCAACACTTAGTAGCCCTTTTTGACAGTGGTACGGGGATCCTAAGAGCGGAGTGAGCAGGCCAGAGTACCAATGATTTGGTTTTATTTCACGGTGCTATTGTGGATTTTTTGATATTCGAAACTGAGTCCTAATCACCGAAGACCTTTATTAGTCCTGTCAATATCATTTAAAATGAATTCCTATAAACCTCATAAGTACTTAAGGGGACACTCGACTCTATAGACATAGTTTTTTATGCTAAACACGAAAAACTACACCGTAAGGATAAACTGAGTAGTAATTGGTCCCTGCTAACGAACGAATAAAGATACCAAGAATATTGCTTAAACTTGAACCAGACACAAACTCCTAAAGATATTCTTTCAAGTTATCCATCATTTTCAAGATTCGAGGCCATTGGCATAACGGCGTGACATGCATAATATACGTGATTTATAAGTCGTCAAAATTTGGAGTCGAGTCGTCGTAAAACCGGGGTATATACCGGTATATATATAATTTTTTTCCGGCAGGTGTCTCGATACATTTTCTCATCCGATCGAGAAATCGAACCATGGCCGCCGGTTTTGATATTAGCCAGAAGCGTTATGCACTGCACCTAATGTCACTTTTCCGTCATCAGAGGACTACCAAAGTTCAGGTTACAAATGACACGGGTCTTCACTACACTGGTAACGGATGAGGAGATTGCTCATTTCGACAATACTCTTTGTACGTAGACTACTCGGGGATGGTAAGAAAGGCCTTTCGCCATCAACTGCTGTACAGCAATCTGCTTTTCCTACAAACTCTTTCAATTTCAACGTGTTTTACTCACTATTTTACTTAGGTCCCCGCCACTAGTTTCCAAAAATATTTTAAAGCCGAGAACTAATTACTTAGGTGCACTCGGGTTTGTTATAAACATTTTAAACGAAGGAGAACTAAAGAGGGCCCTGTGTTTTGTTATAAACATGTTTTAGTAAGGAGAACTAAAGAAGTCACTGTGTTTTGTTATAAACATGTTTTACTAAGGAGAACTAAATGTTTCCCAGTGTTTTGTTATAAACATGTTTTACTAAGGAGAACTAAAGAAGTCCCTGTGTTTTGTTATAAACATGTTTTACTAAGTAGAACTAAAGAAGTCCCTGTGTTTTGTTATAAACATGTTTTACTAAGGTGAACTAAAGAGGTCCTTGTGTTTTGTTTTAAACATGTTTTACTAAGGAGAACTAAAGAAGTCCCTGTGTTTTGTTATAAACATGTTTTACTAAGGGGAACTAAAGAGGGCCCTGTGTTTTGTTATAAACATGTTTACGTAAGGAGAACTAAAGAAGTCCCTGTGTTTTGTTATAAGCATGTTTTACTAAGAAGAACTAAAGAGGGCCCTGTGTTTTGTTATAAACATGTTTTACTAAGTAGAACTAAAGAAGTCCCTGTGTTTTGTTATAAGCATGTTTTACTAAGAAGAACTAAAGAGGGCCCTGTGTTTTGTTATAAACATGTTTTACTAAGGGGAACTAAAGAGGGCCCTGTGTTTTGTTATAAACATGTTTTACTAAGGGGAACTAAAGAAGTCCCTGTGTTGTGTTATAAACATGTTTTACTAAGGAAAACTAAAGAAGTCCCTGTGTTTTGTTATAAACATGTTTTACTAAGGGGAACTAAAGAAGTCCCTGTGTTTTGTTATAAACATGTGTTACTAAGTAGAACTAAAGAAGTCCCTGTGTTTTGTTATAAACATGTTTTACTAAGGGGAACTAAAGAAGTCCCTGTGTTGTGTTATAAACATGTTTTACTAAGGAGAACTAAATGTTTCACAGTGTTTTGTTATAAACATGTTTTACTAAGTAGAACTAAAGAGGGCCCTGTGTTTTGTTATAAACATGTTTTACTAAGAAGAATTAAAGAAGTCCCTGTGTTTTGTTATAAACATGTTTTACTAAGGAGAACTAAATGTTTCCCAGTGTTTTGTTATAAACATGTTTTACTAAGGAGAACTAAATGTTTCCCAGTGTTTTGTTATAAACATGTTTTACTAAGGAGAACTAAATGTTTCACAGTGTTTTGTTATAAACATGTTTTACTAAGGAGAACTAAATGTTTCCCAGTGTTTTGTTATAAACATGTTTTACTAAGGAGAACTAAAGAAGTCCCTGTGTTTTGTTATAAACATGTTTTACTAAGAAGAATTAAAGAAGTCCCTGTGTTTTGTTATAAACATGTTTTACTAAGAAGAATTAAAGAAGTCCCTGTGTTTTGTTATAAACATGTTTTACTAAGGGGAACTAAAGAAGTCCCTGTGTTTTGTTATAAGCATGTTTTACTAAGAAGAACTAAAGAGGGCCCTGTGTTTTGTTATAAACATGTTTTACTAAGGGGAACTAAAGAGGGCCCTGTGTTTTGTTATAAACATGTTTTACTAAAAAGAACTAAAGAAGTCCCTGTGTTTTGTTATAAGCATGTTTTACTAAGAAGAACTAAAGAGGGCCCTGGGTTTTGTTATAAACATGTTTAACTGTACAGCAGAACTCACCAGAGATCCCTGTGTTTTGGTATAAACATGTTTAACTGTACAGCAGAATTCACCAGAGATCCCTGCGTTTTGTTATAAACATGTTTAACTGTACAGCGGAACTCACTAGAGATTCCTGTGTTTTGTTATAAACATGTTTAATTGTACAGCAGAACTCACTAGAGATCCCTGTGTTTTGTTATAAACATGTTTAACTGTACAGCAGAACTCACCAGAGATCCCTGTGTTTTGTTATAAACATGTTTAACTGTACAGCAGAACTCACCAGAGATCCCTGTGTTTTGTTATAAACATGTTTAACTGTACAGCAGAACTCACCAGAGATCCCTGTGTTTTGTTATAAACATGTTTAACTGTACAGCAGAACTCACCAGAGATCCCTGTGTTTTGTTATAAACATGTTTAACTGTACAGCAGAACTCACCAGAGATCCCTGTGTTTTGTTATAAACATGTTTAACTGTACAGCAGAACTCACCAGAGATCCCTGTGTTTTGTTACATGTGTTTTAATGTCAAAAACTAACTGTTTAGGTCTTATAGGATTCGTTATAAACATGTTTTACTATACCAACTTTTTGAGAAACTTCATTATAATAACCAAGATTAATAAGTACTATATTTATCAAGGATAAAATGGCATCAATCTTCTGCCAATCTGATGATATATTTCATCTCAAATGAGTCAAGATCTACAAATGAAGCTACAAGCCTTGTCATAATACACCCAAGATATATGGTATGTACCTCCACGACCTTTGCAAATGGATCGTAAGGAAATGAAGACCCTCTGATAGATAAATAAGCTAGCAGGGTTTTAAAATGCAAATGCGGGGAGATTAATGCCACTCGTAAGAGATTAAAAATTGCCCAAAAACTAAATCATGCAACAAATGATTTTAATGTTCAGAATATGACATTAAAAGCAACATATCTGATAATGATCCATGTTCCAAAAAGACATCTAGTACATACATAATTTTCAAAATTAACAACACATTACAAATTCTCCCATATACCAGACACGATATGATGATATATTCTTCGTACATGTACAAATAGTAGAAAAAACACTTGTCTCCCTATACATTTTACCTTATATTCTATGCATGTGTTTACATTGATAACACCTGCAAAACTTGATGACACCATCATGCCATTTGGCATTCTGAAACAGATATTGGGAGCTATGTATTTTCAATTTCTCATCTGAAGACACCAACAAAGTGATTAAAATGGAATCACAACTCAAAAGAGAGAAATTCTCATGCACCGAAATAAGTTTAACTCCACCATGTTCTACTTGTAGCTTCCAATATTTTATATACATTTTTTATGAAACATCTGTATTTTACCTGTGATAAGCCCTTGATAGGTAATAATTAAGCTCACCCTTTTGGTATCCCTTTTTATACACATGTTGTTCATTAACAAGCTCACCCTTTGTTAAACATTTTTTTTTTTTTTTTTTTAATTTAGCCGATCCCTTGTCAGACAGACTGTACATGTGTACAGTTTAATTTTAAGCCCACCCTTGCTAAAAAACAACAACACATTTTTTGTGCAAACAGATTTTATAGAAACTCCGTTTTAAGCCCACCCCTTGCTAAACGGATTTTACATGTGTTCTGTATAAAGCTCAATCCTTGTTAAACAGACTTTACTAATGAGCATCATAACTGGCAGTAAGCACTTTTTGCGTAGGTTTGCTACATGAAAGAACATCAAACAGAACTTTTGTGTTACATAAGATAACCCTTTCTTAGAATTAGGTTGTGAGATAGTCACAGGTAAAATACAGCTGTTTTATGTGTGGATGGACACGTATGTATTACAGTTACATTCTATTTTGGCACATATTTGTGTTTACAATCGCCACATTAGGAAAGAAAACATCAACATCTTCGATACAAATTAAAGTAATTTTTCAAAGCTATGTTTAGGTTATCAATGCCCCATTAGATGTTAAAGGTAATCATATAAATAGCTGCAATATCGCGAGGATTCATCTTAAGTCTGGCCTAGAAATGCCCATAACATGACTGGGTATATCTTATATATACCCCCACTTTATCAAGATGTGAAAATCGGATACCAGCTTGCGGTGAATACTTTCTCCATTAGTAGGTAACTGGTTGTAACTTGAGGTGGGTTGGCCACTCAAACTGGGTAAATCATCCTTTGTTGGCTAGTAAACTCACAAAGAAGAATTTAAAAATCTTGTTAGTTTTGCTGCAAAATAATTGAGTGATGGAGCATAACTTCCTTGTTCCAGTTATTGTAAAACTGCAGGATAATATATATTTCCACCCGTGAATTGAAGGATGAGTTCTACACAGATAAAATCTGTTTAACAAGTCAAAAAGAGTCTTTGATGTGGGATGGGGTGAAAATATGTCCGTTTACAGTTTCCTAACCATGTATCTACTCCGGTAATCTGTTGTAATATGGGTCTTAATCATATAACAACTTTGAAAAAAAAAGAATAACTTTAGCTTTTCACGTCTAGAAATGGTCATAATGAACTCGAACAATTTCATGTTGGAAAGCAGGAATGAAAACATAGTTGGGTTTGTTACTAGCACTTAGAAGTGAAAGAAATATTTCCTCTAGTTTTTATGAATCCCTAGGAGCATTATTAGTGCAATTCTTTGCATACTAGGTGACACGAGCACCCATATACCTCAGTACCTGGCATTCAAAAACAAGTACATGTACTTGTTTTCTTATGATGTATTGCTTAATGCTATTTAGTTTGAGAACTTATGCTTTTCAAGCACTTTTTAACATCTATATTAGAAAATTATGGAACATTTCATTTGATATTTTACAGGAATTGTGTCTGAAAACAAAATGTACACTTGTATCAGACAGCAGGTATATTGCACGCGTAAACAAGCACTTCAGTGATCACAGGGTTTTGCCCATACATGCTATTAAGGATCCCTGTCCCACTGCACTGTGTTTTTTTTTCAGTATATACATTAACCTTTCCTTATAACTTCCGGTTGGATATAACTGTAGAACAGCCGGGCCAGGACACTTTCACTGACCAGGTAGCTGAATTGGTTAGAGCCATGACATAACAAATAACCAGGTAGCTGAATTGGTTAGCGCCATGATATAACAAATAACCAGGTAGCTGAATTGGTTAGAGCCATGATATAACAAACAACCAGGTAGCTGAATTGGTTAGAGCCATGATATAACAAATAACCAGGTAGCTGAATTGGTTAGAGCCATGATATAACAATCTAAGTCCAGTGTCCCAACCCGGGTCTAGCCCCACCCAACTTTTTAGAGTTTCCTTTTCCAACACTTAGTTCCAGGTTTTGGCGGTGGTACAGAGATCCTTGATATTTAAATTTCTAGAACATATAAGGAATGACCAATCACATCCCATCGTTCTCACCATGTGATCAGATGTAGAGTATCCCAACACCAACCTTATAAGAAATATTCTAAAAATGATCTAAATCAGCAAATGGTGTATTTATGTTAATTTGTTGTTTGGTGATACCGGACTGTGAGCAACAGGGTTTGTCTAGTTGAAGCGTAGTCATCTGAGTATTGAAGGTTAACAATGCACCAATGTTTAAACATATTAAAAATGGTAACTATAACTACATAGTAAATTCTCATCTGTACAATTATCTATCTGTTGTTATCAACGTCGGTGAGAGATGATCTGTACCATTATCTCTCTGTTGTTATCAACGTCGGTGAGTGATGATCTGCACCATTATCTATCTGTTGTTATCCAACAATGATAAAGCGTTATAAGTTAACGTCGGTGAGAGATGATCTGTACCATTATCTCTCTGTTGTTATCAACGTCGGTGAGTGATGATCTGCACCATTATCTATCTGTTGTTATCAACGTCGGTGAGAGATGATCTGTACAATTATCTATCTGTTGTTATCAACGTCAGTGAGAGATGATCTGCACCATTATCTATCTGTTGTTATCAACGTCGGTGAGTGGTGATCTGCACCATTATCTGTCTGTTGTTATCCAACACTTATAAAACGGTACAAGTTAACGTCGGTGAGAGATGGTCTGTACCATTATCTCTCTTTTGTTATCAACGTCGGAGAGTGATGATCTGCACCTTTATCTATCTGTTGTTACCAACGTCAGTGAGAGATGATTTGCACCATTATCTATCCGTTGTTATCAACGTCCGTGAGTGATGATCTGCACCATTATCTATCTGTTGTTATCCAACACTGATAAAACGTTATAAGTTAACGTCGGTGAGTGATGATCTGCACCATTATCTATCTGTTGTTATCCAACAATGACAAAACGTTATTAGTTAACATCGGTGAGTGATTTAGTAATAATTACATCAACCAATGAGTAGTTAGCCCTGCTGTCATGAAATAGAAACATTACTGGTAACAGTAAAATTTAAATCTAAATCTATGAAAAGTATTGTGTATGTCATACTCAATAAATTGGTTACCTACAAATGCAGTTGTTGGAATATAAACCTCTACTTTTGGCTTTAATTTGGTATATTTTTGATTGTTGTGTCAGGAACATCCTTTTTTGTTTTTCTAGAACACATTTTGAAGAGGTACTGTTCCAAATGCTTTAACTGCCACTAATAATCTCAATATGACCGCAACTTACTTTGTTGTAAGGAAAGGATGCCAAAAACAAACCTGAGATTATTTTTACTTCTGAACAAATGAACTAACTTGCATGTAAATAGTCTGATTTACTGTAGTGTCAACTATTTCTGTTTCATGACAGTAATTTCTGGGTAAATAAACATAACTGGTAGTAACAAAGTTAGAAAAAGGCCAGTCATGCTCATTTGTTAGCATTTATCAAGATATTCTAAGCCCCCTTGTCTGTCAGACTATCCCAACATTGATTACAAGGGGAGATAACTGATAATATAATCAGGACAAGGTTAGGTGCAAACAGTATCAAATATGTGTGAGACCCTGTATGTTGATTTATCATTGCTGTACAGAAGTGTTGTCCTGAACAAATTAACGCAGTAAATGTTCATCACTTCACAATAAATATTATAACATCAATAGTACAAGTTAAATATTTCGACACAATTTACAAAAAAAAAAAGAAAAAAAAAAGATCAATATACACATGAAAATTTGAACAGTTTGATACACAAATGATATGATAAACAGAAAAAAACCTGGACATGATGATACAAAATATAAAGAGGAAACACCATGGTAGGATGTACATTGTATTACTGCTGATGGTATAGTAAGGCACTGCTGTTTCTATTGTGTATATCCCTGCTATCTAATGTTTGCACAAAGCATTTCGCAATTAAAACTACACCTTGTACTTTGCTATCTCAAAAATACTTAATAATTCTGCAAACTATCTGCTGTAATCAAAAGTAAATTCTCTAGTAGTAAGGTGGTTCTCGCGGTAACGTAAGGTGGCTCTTGCGGTAACGTAAGGTGCCCAGGCTCATAAGGCTTCTACAGAATCACAAGTTCAGTGTTTTATATATTTTGCAGTACTTAAGGCAAAAGATATCTGACATATAATCATATTCAGTGATAAACAAGTTTACCTTTCAGACAAATCTATAAATATTTGTATTTCTTATTTCCTTAATAAGACCTGTAATGTTAAAGTGATAAAGGTGAAATTTGTGATATATACATCTAAAGTCGTGCAATACAAGAAAATCTTCAACCAGAATTGTACAGATTTTTTTTTAATATATTTTTTAAAAATGATTAGAAGTTTGTGATACAGCTAGACCTCTTAAATTAAGACATTGTCTATGTATTTGAAACCTAGGAAACTTTTTTACTTAAACTGTGGGACAGTAACATTCGTTAGTAAATCCTGAAAGTACCTGTCACTCTGCCTTACATTACAATATACATTGATGTTGAATATATTGTGATTGCAATGACGTTGACATGCAAATTTCAGGATTTGCAAACAAAGGATGTAGTCCCACAGTTACAGTACTAGTCTATTACTTGAAAGTGAAAATTCTTATTTCAGTATTGAGTATCTTAGAAAATTCATTATTTTCAGAGATTTGTCTGGAAATCATAATGTCTGCATGAACAATATCATCTTTCTTTAATCTGTTTACCGGTAAGTCTTTTGAGTGAAAACGGTCGCACTAAATTTGGATTTGGTAAAGTGATACACATGTCTTTCTTTTTTTCAATATATCGCTGTTAAGATTTGATCTTTACACACAAACATCAAACTGCCTGGTACATCCCATAATATGAAATACATATCAAACTAAGATTTGAAAACTACTCCTTGTTTTGCGTTATAAGAAAAACAATGATATTCCAATATACCTTGTTAACAATTCTAAACTCTTATTTTATACTGAAACTGATTTCGTTAACAAAATAATAGATAACTGGAATAATTCAAATAATTTAAACTAAAATAATTAATCAAATTTGAATTGTTTAACAAAATTACAAATGAATCATTTATATATGTAGTTCTGTATACCGTTTAAATTTCAATCATATTTTATATGATATTATCTAATATATAAAACAATAAAAGGAAAGGTACCTTTTGTTTGAATAATACTGTTTAAAACTGCCATCTTTTCTACAGCTATATGTTTATATACTATATTCTAAATTATAAATATCCTAAACTTAAATAAAATCTTGAAATTTAACAATAATTCACAGGTAAAATTTTGATCATGAAAAGTGATTAATCTAGAGCAAGCAAAGAGGACTTGTCATGGTACTGACAAAACAAAATCTAAAAGAATGGTATAAAAATAGATACAATTTTGTAAAACCTGTTTTATACTTTAAATGTTAATTTGAAGCTGTGAGATATACACTTAGTTGCTTTGGATATGATAGTCTTTGACCGAGTCATAGATGGAAAAAATGAAATTCATGAAATTGGACATGTTATCTGATGAAAAACAGCATGTATTTTGAAAAAAAATCTTAATGCCACTCCTTTCATGAAGAAACTCTAAAAAACAGACCATCTCACAAAATCAAGTAAATGATAGCCTTTATCCTTATACCCCTGTTACTAATGGTAATGGGAAAATTTCAGTTATTCAATTTTGGATTTTGTTATTTTGGTGATACCCGTTATTGAACTGAATATTCAACTGAACCTTACCGTTGAAGTAAATGGGATAATGTATACTGGGAAATTTTGTCCTGTCAAAATTTCGACCTATGCCAGTAAATTCCATTCCATATTCGCCTTTCACATTTGACAACAATATGTTTATTGCAGCCTCCTTGCGGAAGGCAATAAAGCCAAAAGATAAACTGCGATGAAAATGTCCCTGTAGAATAAATATCAAAGGCTTGATAATGCGATATGATATTGCATTTGAAAAACAGTTGTCTTTCAAAAAGATTCACAAAAAGGTTCCAAACTTAACACAAAAAAATTCTTCAAAATCAGGTCAGATAGAGGTCAGCGATAATTTGGAAAGAATACAAACATTCAGAACAATGGTTTCTCAGACAATCAGTCTTGGAATGGTAATAGTTGAAAATTCTAAATCTTCAAAAAGAAAACACTATAATATCAATACAATTGTATTCACACATTGTTACATCCCGATACCACTGAGCACTTGCATATCAAATTTCATCTTGTATGTATATCAAATATCTACACCTCTGTACAGGGTGCTCCAAGATTGAGCAAAACAATGAGGTCATGCAGTGTTGATTTCATTTCCCTTGTTCTGCCTACTACTCACAATATAAAATCCTTATTGTAACTGGCATTGTTTTAACAAAATATTCTTCACTTCTGACGACATCTGTACATCTATTAGAGCTTGACACTATCAACTTTATTGAAATCTTGAGTAAAAGTTGGACCCAAACAAAGTTACATGTAACAGATGTATGTCTACCCTCTATTGCACCTACATATTGTATTTCTGAAATAGGGCTCAGACGAAGTCCTAGAAAACGTCAGTAACTGACTTAACAGAGAAGATAATCAGATTCAATTCAAAATCAATGGAATTTTTAATACCTGTCTAACATTTAGCGATGGAATACATCTCTTCACCACTGTCAAATGTACTTATCATAGCATGCCTGCATTTTAGCTAAATCAAACCAATTATTTCCTTGAGAAAAAGCACTTTGTAAAACCTGTATTTCTAAAGTTAATCATTATAATTGTTAACTACTTGGTATTCTTTCCTTGAGAAAAAGCACTTTGTAAAACCTGTATTTCTACAGTTAATCATCATTGTTTAATTTTTTCTTTGAGAAAAAAGCACGTTGTAAAACATGTATTTCTATAGTCGGAATTATATTACTAAATGGATTAAAATTAGATAACCATCAATGTTTTAATGTTAAAAGTGGGATATTAGATATTTTCTGCCATGTTATTTATAGAGAACATAATAATAAAGTATTGATTTCTTTATTATGTCATAGTGGTGAGAAAATAACTAAAATTTCATAATAAATCACAATGTTGTATTTGGAAAATCAGAGGATTGTTACTTATCTGTGAAAAATAACAGGTAAAAAGAAACCCTAGTCCTATAATAATATATAAAGTTATTAATATGAATAAGTTAACTGGCACAGGACTAAAGTTTTATTATATAATTCTGAAGGTCATAAACTATATAAAATTTAGAAACAACATCAACAGGTACTTTATCAGAGCCCTACAGAAAATGTTTACCCTATTTTTGTCCTCCTGGTTTTAGTAGCAGGCCTCTGACCTGTATATCTGAAATCTTAGGGCAATATATCTTATACTCTGCTTGCCAACGTTTCTGGAAATGTAACCGAGAGCTTCGTCTAGCTCTGTGTCGTAGTCCCACAGAACTGAACACAAGATGGATGCTGTTATTCCTGTTTTGGTCGTGTTGTTTGCTGTACGGCTTGTTTCACTCCCTGCTCCAACACTTTTGTGTAGACTTGTGCAAGGGCCTGCAATAGACACACATATACCATCAGATTACTGTGATCATATGGCCAATACCAAATGCTGCGTATCAAGTTCAACTGAGAGATAAAATCATAAATACTCCATCAATAAACTTTCATTCATCTGTTGACCTTATTTATTTCATCTGTGATTGTTGAATTTCGAACACAGCTTCGAAATACGAGGTAGACATATACAAGTCTTGTGTATTCTCGTGACTAAAAATACCTTTAAAGTGATATTTCACTGAATTGTTAGACACACCATAAACCAGCACATTCCTATTGGAAGTTGACCGTTGACCTACCTTGTCCCAGATGACCTCAGCAATAAAGTCTATATGTTCTCCTATCATCCTCTGTTCGCCGCTGTAACGCACATACATCCAGGTACACAGTAACATTAGGAATACAAACAACACTAAGTTCATTAGGCTGGCAAAGTAATCTAGTCCCACCAGGGCAAACACTCCTGAAAACACATACGCCATAGCCATGACCGTGAACAGCACGGCGGGTGTCCGGGCGGAACTGAAAATATTTTTTCCATCGTTATGTTTCTTGTAATTGTCATACATTTCCAGTAACTCTTTCTCCATCTGTTCTCCATAGACCTTGCTGAACTCAGGTCCACCCATTTTCCGTGTAGAATTGAATGTTGACATTGCTTTCTCAAGGCAGCGTTGATGGTCTCTCTGTAGGGTATCAGGGTGTAGGAAGGGCTTATCTCCACCACAAATCTACAACACCAGATATCATTACATTGCACTCTCTGTCTGCTTACTGTTTTATCTGGTGAACTGGAAACTGTCTGATTGAGAACAGAAAATTATTTATTTAAGGGAAACAAAAGATCAGAATATGTACAGTGGTTATGGGTTAAGAGATGTATTACGCTTGTCAGGAATTTTATCTGTAACACAGACTGTTTTTACCTGGAATCCAAACTATAATTACCTGTTTCATGTAATATTTTACCTGTAAAAAAACTGGTTTTACCTGTAATTTAGTACTTTTTGTTAAAAAATACAGACTGTTTTTACCTGGAATACAAACTAATTTTACCTGTTTCATGTACACATTTTACCTGTAATATAGTATTATTTCATTAAAAATACAGACTGTTTTTTACCTGCTATACAAACTAATTTTACCTGTATTACAGACGTGTATTTTCCTGTATTATACTGGATTTATCGGTAATACACATTGAGTTTACCTGTAACTCTGATTGGCGATTAGTGGTACATGTAATCAGATACCGACTGGGGGGATACTCTTTGTCTGATAGATTACTCTTCACTAGGAATGATACATTAGTTATAAGTAGTTAAACAGTTCAGTCTTCTAGGAAGACATTCTGTAGTAGAATTTCAAACTTCTACTGAAGTCAAACAAAGCTTCGATATATTTGAATAAGTGAATTTTATGAATTTAATTTTTAAATATTAAAGTATGAAGATTCTGCAAGTTTTTCATTATGACATACCAAGAACAGTCCATGCAAAACTAGAGTTTCAAGGGCCATAACTCCAAGGTAAATAGGAGTTGCGCTTACAAGGATCATTGACAGATGGACAGACATGGTGATTCCTATATACCCTCCCCCCCCCCCCTTCATAACCAGGGGTATATAAACCTGTCAGTACTTTGTTCAAAAACTCAGCCTCCCAGTAATCAATGTGTTTCAACTACAGCCAAAATTAAAGTTAACACTTACAATTTCCATTTCCTTCTGATAGAGACTCTTGGAACTGGACACTGCTGCTAGGTTGTTGGCTTCTGCTGTTGCCTATGACAAACATTAAGTACAAGAAGGGTGTATATTAGATAAAAACCTGGACGACAATTTTCCCACAACTTTTGTTTTTTATCATTCCTATTGTTTGAACTTCAGGAACTAAATACCATTGGGGTACTACTGTACAAGGTTCCAATTCTACAAATATATTAACACGATTCATTTTACAAAACTTATTAAACAAGTTTTACCAACTTATATCAATTCCTCTTGTTGACCTGGATGGAAATAGAAATTGGAGGAAACTGATGAGATTGGGCAGGTGACATCTGATCAGGGAACCATTTTGAAGAAAGGCAAGTATCCTATCCACTGCGCTATCTATTCACTAAGTTCTATCAAACTTAAACCAGTACGTCCAGGCTATGTAAGAATATTTTTTTTGTGATAGTTTTACTCCGTAGTATTGAGTTGCACTTTCCTGAATAACATGAAGGTAAATTCAGTTTTACTCATAAACCTTTTACATGAATTTCACCCTTGAAAGTTTTATTCAACTTAAGCCTTGGGTAAAATAGGGTCTGGGTTAATTCCTGATCTGACCCTTAAACACAGTAAGCTTGAATACGGTAGCTGAGTACAGTGGAAAGCGCTTGATCCTAAAAATAAAGGGCATGTCTTGGATAAACATGGAAAGCAAATTCATCCTGCACAACACACCTACACATATATATATATATTTATGAACTACATTTTGAATACATTCTTTTTAGGAGCATGATTTTTTTTCCAAAAAGTAATATTACAGGGGTTATTCATTGTACAAAAATATCCCCCATGGCCACTGTACGCTACTGTACACTGCTACCTACACATATATACCTGTAACATGGACTTGGGTTCTGGTAGTTCCTCTCCTTGGTAAATCTTGATGTAAGCCTAAACACAAGGTAAATCTTATAATAGACATGAACATAAATATGTAAGACAGTGCTTTAATATACTTCAAATTACTGTCTAAGAGAATGAATACAATGAAAACTATGTTGACTTGTTTAAGAACATATTTTAGATGTAATCTTCGTTTCATGCCTTTAATGCTTAAAATAATGGACTAAACTATAATTGCACTGATTAGTTTCTCTATGTAGTTTTCTATTACCTACAAAAATACAGGAAATTTTTGCTGCAGTTTAATTTTCAACCTTTTTTTTACCTTTGAAATGAGACTGACTTTATCATCACAGCGAATATTTGTAAACAACATAATATGCATAGTAATTTAACATGAATGGCAAATTAATTACTGGGTGAAAATATATCTTATACATCATAAAATTTGAACTAATTATTACAATTTTTTACTGATAAAATGATATTTGTTTTTTCATTCTGGATACAGAAAACAATGACACCTACCTTGAAGTATTCAACTAGTTCCCGACATGTTATTTTACATCCGTTGATCTCCTTCACAACCAGGTTTTCATCATCAAGAAGTAATGGCACTAAAATTTTCAACTGTTCCTTAAAATCTTTCTCTATGTCTACAAAAGAAGCATTTCATCTGTCAGAGTCAAAATTGCAAAAATATCCAAATAAACATATTACTGTGTAGTTGGTATTATTTATGGGGTGTTTTATTTGCTATATTTGTGGATTTCAAACCCTATTCTATCTACCACGGTTGTTATGAAACAATTCATTCAAAGCAGCTCACATTCTAATGTACATGGTTTTATTGAAATGTAAACAACTTATCTGTAATCGGGCATGTCAGTGACTTCCCGGTTGTTCTCTGCTGAACTAACTTACATGTAGAGTGCCTAGTACACTGTACAAAGCAGACAGTGACTGAGAAGTTTTGAAAAGGCATTGTCGGATGAAATTCAATCCCTGCGAAATTGTTCTGATTGGGACAACTGTGAAATATTAACCCAGTGAAGAGGAACAACTATACAGCATCGGAGACAAATTGCAGAAATATTACAAGACATTTCACATCTTGATAAGCAATTTTTGAAGAAATTATCCATTTATCATTTTTGAGTTTTGACATTCATTTGTCTTATGACTAGACAATTAAATTTGTTACACACAAGAATTGATGATTTACCTCTCCCTCCCCAAAAATAATTACCAAAAGACCTTGATAACATTCTGTAACCTTTTCAAAACTTTCTGCAGACCCACAATAACTTGTCTATTTTTCAGCATCTGCGATCAATATCTTATTCAAAATTGCCTAACCTTTGAGTTTGCCGTCAAACATGGGATTGGTAGCGACCCCGAGTCCTGGGTGGGGCATAAGGAAGCTGCCAATACTGGTGAAGCAGGACTTAATATGTAGGCGCAGCTGCTGAAGCTCCGGATGTTGTCGGTCGGACACCTGGAGTCGACGCTCCAAGATCTTACGTCCTCCTGCTGCTCCGTAGGGTGCTTCATATGGGAAACTCCAGTCTCGCACCAGGAACTCCAAATTCTGCGGATACACAAGTTTTCCTGTTTACACAGCATGTCTCTCGCTCTAGTTGTGCCAGTATCTAGAATTATCCCCCTTTTGATCCAAATTTGCTTGTCATTTATCATTACATAATGTCAAAGCTTCAAATCAATTAATGAATGGTTCAGATTTAAAGCCAAATCCGTATTGTGAATTGGAAGTTGAATAATATTTTCTGTTGCAAAACATTACTTTGACACTGACTGGAAAGATCTAAGATGCTGTCTCAAACCAATTATTTTTTAAGAATTGCATGACAAGACAAACAAAAATTTTAGGCAAACTTTTTATTACAATATCCTATACATTTCCGATTCACTATTCTCTAACTTCTGATGAGCCACTTCCTTATAATCCATCACTTCAAATATTGTACACGACGTTAAATAAAGATTATTATATTATATTACATTATATTATTATATACTTCAGGATTTCTGCATTTACACTACATGCTTTGATAAAAATGTCAATCAATGGTTTGTTATGATTATATGATTTACCTGGAATGGTTTGGAGACATTGTCATTGGCCTCGAGGGCTAACCTTCCATACTCTGTAAATAACTGAAAAAAAGGGCATTCAAGTATTAACAATTTTCAGTTCATCATTTGGGTATTTATGTATACAATTAAAGCACTGAATGTACTGAGACTAAAACTGTTGAAAAATACCATAAAACAATTAAGTTCTTTTTTCAAGATATGAAATATCTGGAAATACCACAAAAAGTGATATTTTTACTGCAGGAAAAAAATTGTCACTTTTGATGACCAATGAGATCACTTTCAATTAGATTATCATGGATTAAATTCATAATTCACTCTTAAGATAGTTTCTTATTTTTTCAACTGTATTTAATTAAATAAATAATTTTTTCCCATAACCACTATAGGTTTCCTAACTATCACCTCACAGGATAAACTTGCTGGCAGTTGGTAAACATTTTTGGTAACCCATTAGTGGGTAACATCTTGGATGTTATTTCATTGGTAAATCTCCTTATAATGACGTCAATTGACAATGCTTGCCACATCATCTTCCATTGTGACATCATATTTCATGGCAATTGTTTTTTTAAAGGTTTAATATACAAACATTGTGGGAGAAAAAGGTCCCAAACTCGTGATGGTTGATTATCATGTTTATCTGGGGTCTAGGAAATGAATAGAGGTAAGACTAGCTTCATAAGTGAATTTGATGAAATTCATTCAGGGATCCCATAAAGGAGTCTAGTTGCTTGCTGGTATGGGTCCAAATAAATTGCATCTTTTATGTATCTCATACATTTGATAGAAACACAGGACTACGTCTTCAGAAACGATGTATCCAGTTGGTCCATGAATAAAATGGCATACAGGAATGGGACAGATGTGTATATAGGGCCGAGTCATTGGCCATTACGTATATGTTGTCAGGAGGTATTTATCCTAGGCCAGATATTTTCTGGAGGAAATCACAGGTATGTTAGCAGCCAAAGTAGCCCTCCACACTGTACAGGATAAACTGATTCCTACATGGATGTTATCACGTTTCCTACACTTTGTTCTTACCTGTTACTTTATTTCAACTTGAAGACCACTTTAAACACAGGGTTCAAGTATGGGAACAAATTGTGCACCGAACTATGCCATCTTATTCATGGACCAACCGTATACATCATGGAGACTATGCCATCTTATTCATGGACCAACTGTATACATCATGGAGACTATGTCATCTTATTCATGGATCAACTGTATACATCATGGAGACTATGCCATCTTATTCATGGACCAACTGTATACATCATGGAGACTATGCCATCTTACTCATGGACCAACTGTATACATCATGTAGACTATGCCATCTTATTCAAGGACCAACCGTATACATCATGTAGACTATGCCATCTTATTCATGGACCAACTGTATATATCATGTAGACTATGCCATCTTATTCATGGACCAACTGTATACATCATGGAGACTATGCCATCTTATTCATGGACCAACTGTATACATCATGGCGACTATGCCATCTTATTCAAGGACCAACTGTACACATCATGGAGACTATGCCATCTTATTCATGGACAAACTGTATACATCATGTAGACTATGCCATCTTATTCATGGACAAACCATACACATCATAGATACAAATAGGCTGTATTTTTTTATTTGGAACCTCCATGGTAATCTTCTTGTTAACAAGAGCACATGGGCCTTAACAGTCACCTGAGTTCTGATATATTTATACAGAGGTGTTTTTTTTTAAAACATGAACAGAGATATTATTCAAAGTGACAAAAAACAATAAAACCACCTTATTCAATATCTAGCATACAGATTTAAGACTGAAAAGTATTTGAAACTAGCACCTTTGATTCTAAACAAGGAAAATGAAGAAATTTTAGCACACCGACTCCTTTAAATTAAGCCCCATCCTACAGCCCTTGGGGAAGGGCTGGCTCAAAATTTTCAATGTATCAAACTGTCAACTCAGGGTTATAATTCCAATCAAGTTATCAACATGTAATATCCAAAGTATCATTTGCAAATATAAACCATAATAAATTTTGAAAAGAAGATTTTTGAAATTTCAATCAATTCAACCCTTTTTGGCCATACCCCTCAGGCCCCTGGTGGCTGGAAACCATATAATTAACAATTTTGGTTGACCGTTGGCCATGGAAGGTTCCTGCAAAATTTCATTACAATTGGTTCAGTAGTTTTGGAGAAGATGTCAAAATGTAAATTGTTTATGGACGCACGACGGACGACGCTGGACAAAAGGGGATCGCAATAGGTCACTTGAGACTTTATCTCAGGTGACCTAAAAATTCACATGAAAATATAAGACCCCTCCAAGCTGATATACCTGTAAGTGTTGTAAGTCATCTTCCTGGATATTCTGTGTTAAGTTGAAGACCTGGAAAATGAAAGTTGATTTATAACAATCAAACAGTTACGAGTATTCAAATACACAGGCAGAGTTTACTAGAGGACATCACTCTTCTTAACAAACCATCCAAAAAATCCAAACTAAACACATGAACATTAATTTGCTCAGTTATTTTTTGTTTAAAACTGGAACAGTTCTTTTTTTCTTCAAAAAGTTACCAATTAACAACATCATCTGGAATATCCATCTGGTGATCAATTGAATATGTAACAAAATGTTCATTTTAAAAGATATTAATATACCATAGCAATGAAGAAAAGACTTTTTACCTGGACAGAACTGAGCATAGTGCTCAAAGCAAAAACTGTAGCACAGTCCCGTACTGTTGACTCACTGTCAAACGCACCCTGTGTGTCCATCAACAGCACTGCCACCTAGTGGCGATAAAAACAGTAAGTGAGAGGCAATATTAGCCATGCTTCATTTTTATTTAAAATAATCAAGTAGAATTGTAATGAAACATAGCGAAAATCAAATTTTAATAGTAAAAGTCGGTGTATCAGCAGGATACACTATCTATATGGTAACACATGATTATTATATGTATCAGGATACAACATCTATATGGTAAAACATGATTATAACAAACACATGCCAAGAACAAGTGTTTTTTTTATATAAGGCTACTTGTTAGTCTTATAGGAAGGAAAATCCTCTGAAACATTAAAATACTGTGAAAAATATGGTAATAGTGAAATCACTTAAGGTGTATTATAAATATTATGTTGTTGTACAACAGTACACCTTTCTACTCTAGTGTTCAAAGTACAACTTTTTTCCCAATATGATGTATGAAATTTCTAATTAGATTTTACCTCCTCCCCTGATGGTATTTTGCATATAAAGGGTTCACTCCACATGAGTATGCCAGTTGTTTCCCTTTCTGAACCACCCCGCCATGAGAATCCAGTCAAGGGGGCTTCGTCTCCACCCAGCCAGTCTGGATGACCCTGCAGACAATTTGCAGCAATTAATGCATTTGAGTTAACATGTACATGTATACAATTTTTAATGAATACCCAATTTGCCTATTTATTTATTCTATACTCAATCACTACTGATGCATTTATAAGCCAATATCAATGTTGTATCACACATGTTATTGAGAATGCTGTACATAGCTTGACCAGGGCTTTTATCTATTCAATTTCAAATTTTCATTATTGATGTATTTTGAATGCCCCATCGATGGTAATACTTTGAAAGTTGAACATATAATGACTGGAAACTTGTATAAACATGCTTTTTGATCCAATTGGGAAAATAAAGACTGATACCATTCAGTACCTGGTAATAACCTATTAATGGTAATGGTTCAACAAGAACCTTCACCTGGAACCATTGGAAACATTTCTCTCAAATAAGATATACCAGTATAGCATTACAAAATTTGACATTTACCCCCCTTTATTATGATTTAGCTCTAGATTTTCAAACCTGATGTATATATGTTGATAGAGGAAAACCTACCTTTGCATTCATGTATCTGAGGAAGAAATCTAGAAGGAATGACTTGCCCTTCCTGAAGGCCCCAGCCACAGAGATTACGACCACCTTCTTGTCCTGTATAAGGGGGCTCAATAGAATCTCCTCCAGTTTTGTCTCGTCGAGCTCAAACTGGTGATCCTCCCCGGTGATCACAATCTGGATGGGCTGGCCATGTAGTGGCGTGCCATTTGCCGACACTGGATGGAAGAACAGCGTATGTCATACAACGTACATCATCAGTAACAAATATTTCATATTGCTGACAGCCATATGGGAGATTATTTATCAACTCGTCAGTCACTAAAAACAATGGAGATTTTTCCTTTTCGAAGTTTGATAATTTTATATTACACAGTCCTGTTGGCCAGGATGGTTGCATGCAGAGGGTCTTAATGTGGGAGGAAATGGGAATACCTGGATAAAACCCATGTGGGCAGACAGCTTACTCCATACCTTTCCATGCACGATAGGGGAATCAAACCCTGGCAGTGTTGGTGATAGGTGAGTGTGCTATCCTCCTCTGCACGGTCAATCAGTGACCAATCTACAATTTATTGTATGGCTCTTTTTTCCAGTGTGGTTAAAAGATACAGGTCAATGGGAGTCCCACCATATTAAGTTTTAGTATTTTCAGAAATTCTATCAGTCAAATTAATATTCTATGGGTACAGGACCCAGGACTTGCAAGTAGATTAATCACTGAATGATGACCAATCTACACCACCCTATAAACTGACAAATACAAGGAATTCCCCAGGCCTGATAAACTGGCACCTGCTCCCACTGAGCAGTGGGTTTTTTACCTGAATTTTACAACAGCCTGTTACTTTATGAATTGGGAAATTATATAGGATTATTTTTATTGAGATTGGGAACATATTTCTCATTTTGGAAAAATCAGTCACTTTTAGCTAGGGGAAACAGCCTGTATTCAGCTGTAAAACTGGACAAAAGAACAAGAGGCCCAATGGGCCTGCATCGCTCACCTGGTATAAAACTCGCACTTGTAACCTTAAAAGTGATCAAGCTACAGGCAAAATATCAGTATTTATGATTAAAATTCATTCAAAAGACCCTGTTATTTTTTTTTTAAACATTTCCCCCGTGTGATTGAAAGTCGAACAAAGTCATTATGTTGAACACATTGTATAGCCTTTCATCTCAGGATGCAACTTGCAAAGTATAAACATCCTGGGACCCATGGTTATTCAGAAGAGGTTGTTTAAAGATTTTAAACAAATTTGACCCCTGTGACCTTGAAAATAGGTGAAGGTCATTAATTTTAACAAACTTTGTAGCCCTTTATCCAAGTTTGCTTCTGGCCAAATATCGACACCCTAGGACTTTCGGTTATTAAGAAGAAGTCGTTTAAAGTAAAATATTGACGCCGGACGACAGACGCCGGACGCCGGACGGACGGACGATGGACGCCGCGCCATGGCAATATAAGCTCACTTGGCACTTCGTGCCAGGTGAGCTTAAAATCACTGCACTACTATCTGCCCTATTGCGCCACTCATTTATATTCTATTTTAACAGTCAACATTTACTTTTATCTAGAAATGTTGAATTTAACATCTCATATAGCAATTGACACTGATCGCGCGAGTAGTGAATAAATACATACGGTAGTTGATATACCAAGTCCCCATAATGATGGATACTGTGATTACATAATAGGAAATTGTGGATGGCTGAAAAAATGCAACCCAGCCTGGCTCACAGATGTGCGCCCAGTGCTCAAATCTTTCTGGGGAGGTCCCTACAATATTTCGAATGTTCTTATACAACACTAAAACTCCCAAGAAACAAAAAAGCATGTGGTACCAATCTGTTAGGTCATTGCATAGTTTATATAAATTACATCATCATTTAAACAATATTTATTGGAAAAATCCCAGTTATGACATAATATGTTATGTCTAAACATATGATAGGTACAATATTACAGTGATAACATTGCTTGGGCTTTTAAGTCGGTATACTGTGAAAATGATTCTTCATACAAAACATTTCGGTTTTCGTATGAAGACGTGCCAATGATTTTATTAAAAGAAAAAGTTGAGGTCAAACAACAGATGGATACTGTACATGTGTCACCACCTGGTGTCATTAAGTGAAGACACTTGCAAAGTACTGATAATTGTTTAACTGATTGCTAATGGCTAACAACATTGTATCATTTGTGTACATACAGTACGTGATATTTTACACTGTAAATTTTGAAAAAATGGCACTGTAAAGTGACAGTAAATTAATGAATTTTGTTAATAAATTAACCTTAAGTAATTTAATTACTTTTTTGTTTACATCTAAAAGCAGGAAATGCTGGAGTACAATTCAATCCAGAAGCCTGAGTATATGTGATGTTTGTTGCCATGTATGGTTATATTCCATGTATGGTTATATTACTTGTACACAGTAATGTTATAATCAATACACATAAAATGCCTACCCTCTTCCTCCATCTGAGTTGTATAATCCGAATAATAGGGAAATTGTTTGTACACCACGATCTCTATTGTTAACAGGTCAAGGTAAAATGTGTTTAGTATCTACATGAGTAGTAGATAATGCTTCAGCGATCACAGCATACAAAATGTAGTACTGAATGCAAGACACGGAAATCATAATTATGACCTCATATATATATATACACATATACAGTGTACTATCATATTTTATCTATAGAGATAGTACAGGCCTAGGTCTTCAGATAGATTAACAACTTCAACTCTATTTAATTGGACATTTCCAATCAAAGCTTAGCTGATCTAATGGTACATTTTCAAAGGAAAATACTTGTAAATTATGTTTACTGTTTCATTACAATGTTTGTCTAGTTGTCAAGATAAGATATAACAGACAACAGCATGCTGTCAACTGGGTTTCAAAAACCATACGTGAAAAAACAAATTTTCATTTGTTCTAAATAAAGAAACTAGATAATGATTTCATAATTACATCAGCTATATATTAGCACCGCAATATCACAACAGGTATATATATATAGCTTCATACAATATATTATACCATATAATGTACCAGTGTATGAAATAGAAAGCAGTAGACACATAACCTTTAAATAGGATAAGGCTAAAAACAATCTATGTTTCAACTTTCATGTACCCCAAACGACCCTAGTTTTTACCTCTGACCCCAACTTTTTTCTCACACTTGATTGCACTCCATCCAGTGTTGTGATAATTAACGTGTCCATCCTACCGGATGCAAACAATTTGACAAACGAACAGACAACTATAAACCCTCTCTACTTCATAGGCAGGTATTAAAACCAACTTTAAATTCCATATTATTATTTAAAAGACCTAAAAATATGCTTAGTGATTGTATTCATTTTTTAAATAATACCCCAGGTACCACTTTTTTTAAAATCCCAACCGACCTTCCCATTTTTTTCAGCCATTTTACCTGAAACATACTCTTTTTTTTGGGGGGGGGCTAAGTGCTGTTGGTCTGTGATTTGTTTCAATGGTAATATCATAAATACTGGATAGTGCTATGATTACTAATTTCTTATTTCTAACACCATCATACAGCTGTATCATAGATGTTCTTTAGACAAGTCCGGAAACAAATTAGGCAAATTACAGCTCATTTATTCCCTATAAATATTCTGTTATCAGCTATAATGTGATATCATCTTTAAAAAAACACTTGGAAAGCTCCAGCAATAAAAACAGTGGATCAAATGTTATGATAATGTACACATATTAAAACCACATGATCACTGTAAACATTTCGTCAGGCCTCATGATATTTGTAATCATTCCAAATATAGAAGTAACGTAATTGTCCTAAAAAGCAGCCTAGATACTTAGTAATTTGAGAAAATCACAAAAGTAGCTGAACCTTCAAAACTCAAGAATTTTACATTTTTTTTCTCTCCCAAATAAGTCAGTATATTGTAGAGAAGGGAAACAGGAATCAGACAAAGGGCTCTTATAAGGGCAGGACATTTATTAGGTGGATGATTGTATATTGTTGTATATATAATATTGTTGAATGGATCAGACACATAACCTGGTCTAAACATTGTTATCACAATGCAATATATTGCAATTTTCAGTACTCTATTAATTCAAGTTTCTGTGAAATTTTTTAAGAATGTGTGTTTTTTAATAATACCAATCATTGAAATGAAAGTAAAACCAATTAGAAACAGTTTTAGGAAGAGAAAAAAACCTGCTTAGGTCTTCTTTACGTGGGGAAAATAACATTGGGATCATAAGGAATTAATTAAGTAAATGTCTTCAATTAGGTTAATATGGATAACATTTATAAATCTGTAAACTTAAGTTTAATCGAGTAAAGAAATGAATACTGATTGGAAATTGATCTGGCTTCTAAATATATATATACTGACAGGAACATTTAAATGAATCAAACTTTCTATAAATAGTCTATGGACCACATAATAAATAACATTTACTTGTATAATAAGACATGACAAAGAGTATGTATTTATGCCTTTGATGGACAGATATGTACCAATGGACAGTATTGACAGTTTACCGGTCATCTAATCAGTCACAACTCATTACACCACACCAGCAGCTAATATCAATAATAACACCAACAAAATGGACACAATAGATTAAATCTCTTATCAATATTTCTGGTATCAATTGTTTGTTACTAATGCCGACTTTTCCTCCCTCCCCCTCCATGTTAAGCTGCTGGCTCAGCTTTTGTGTCAGTAGCTCAAAGTACAAAATCAATATGAGGCACACACTATGTAGGTCAAAGGGTTATTACCTGTTTATAGAAGCCAATGAGAACATTAGTCGATCATTTATAGATGAACTGGGTTTATGGTACAAGCTGTTATATATATATATATTTACTTGACTTGATCCTAGAAAAAAAGCGTATGTCATTTAATGGCTAAGTTGTAAATCATCAGTATAAATATACAACTAAACCCTGTTAGTGTAACATCATTACCAGCTAATCAATAAGTTAATAGTTCACAACGTTGTCAGTCCTCAACGGAAAAGCTTCAACAAAGGTATATATTACATAGTACAAGGTAATATTTATCATTAAAGAGAATCCCAAAAGTTAAATGGCACCGGTGACTGTGAAAGGGATTCAATACAAGAATAAACAAGAAGTCTGATCTTGAAAGTCAATAATGTTCAAATAATGCATCCAATACGTAAAGTTTTAGTCAAATCACGTATTCACATTCTATCAAATCTGTTATCGTTAAGATTCCATCCCAATTTCATTCATTTACTTACCTGGTATACGTACTTGTTAATGATATTGAAATATTAATTGAACAATATCATAAAGTAATGCTGAAGGATACATTTCAACAGTTTTCTTTGATATAAAAAAAATGAGATGAAGACTCCTTGTACAGCAATGTGTGACAGAACAAGATGAATCATACAGACAGATGTATAGAAATAAGTGCAAGAGGAAAGATAATGGAAACCAGAATTAACTAGATGCAAGTCATGGGCTTCATGGATACCCATGCACTCCACTTTTTTTTAAAATACAGAAAATACTCAGCCAAAAATAAGAAACACTAATGCCTCCCCCTGCCAACTTCCTCTATATCAGTGAAAAGGATGTCGGTAGAACAACTTTTTTTAAATCATTCATGGGTGAAAGAACTGCGAATTACACAATGACCGGTCAAAAATTCTTCTTCCACTAAATGTATACAAACTCACAAAAAAGTATCAACAATGTACATTTTCATTGTGATACGCTGTCACCAGTTCAGAGACAAAGGCTGTACATGTTGCTCCATTGAGGGGGTGGGGGTGTCTTGCAACATCAAGCAGCTAGACAATTAAGTTACAGTGCCATCTTAACCAAACTGTGTCAACGTCCAACCATTTGTAAAGCAGCAGACCATGTGCAACGATCGATCGGAGAGATGGCTGAATTCAGCTGTTGCATCTTATTCTACCTAATCACACTGCAAGTGAGTCCATTTAGTGGGCATTCACCTAGGATGTCCTGTATCTACACAAACTTTTTGTGTTTCCTTTCTGATGCTTGACACATGTACAGCACCTCTAATGATGTACCGCTATCTTTTGCAAAGTCCAAAACCATTCATAAAATATTGGCAGATCAGGTACAATGCTATATCACTCAACCCCATACTTTCATAATAACTGTATACTATCCTCAGATGTCAGGCTTGTGAAATAATACACATGCAAAGAGATGCTCCAGAAACCCATATTTCTGTACTTTTGAGGTCAAGGTCAAATGGAGGTTGTGATGTTCAAATTTTGGTGTGCGACACAGCCTTTTCTCATGATGTACCTAAATGTATATACCAATATATATTTACATTTGCATGGCATTGTCACTATATAGCCTCTTTGAAAGCTGTGTCGTTGATGGGACTTTAATTACCATGCATCACGAGACACAATTCTTAGCGTATTAATACAACACTGACTGGAGATTTGACAATGTCATTGTTAATTAATGTACAAAATAAAAAAATAAACAAGAGGCCCAATGGGCCTGAATCGCTCACCTGGTTTTAATATCACACTTGTAATCTTAAAAGAGGCCTAAATACAACTACAGGCAGAATATCAGTGTTTGATTCATACAAACTTATTAAAAGATTTAAACATATGACGCCTGTGACCTTGAATGTCGAACAAGGACATTAGGTTGAACAGAGTTTAGTCTTCAAACCCATCATGCTTCTAGCAAAATATCATTACCCTGGACCTTTTGGTCATACAGAACAAATCATTTAAAGATTTAAACATATATTGACCACTGTAACCTTGAGTATGGGCGAAGGTCATTCATTTGAACAAACTTGGTAGCCCTTCATACCAGCATGTTAATGGCCAAATATCATCACCCTTGGCCTTTTGCTTATTAAGAAGAAGTCATTCATAGGTTTTAAACATATTTGACCCCTGTGACCTTGAATATAAGTCAAGGTCATTCATTTGAACAAACTTGATAGCCCTTCCTCCGAGCATGTTACTGGCCAAATATCATCACCGTAGGCCTTTTGATAATTCAGAAGAACTTGTTTAAAGATTTTAACATATTTGACCCCTGTGACCTTGAATATAAGTCAAGGTAATTTATTTGAACAAACTTGGTAGCCCTTCATCCCAGAATGTTACTGGCCAACTATCATCACCCTAAGCCTCTCGTGTATTCAGAAGAACTTGTTAAAAAGGTTTTAAACATATTTGACCCCAGTGACCTTGAATATAAGTCAAGGTCGTTTATTTGAACAAACTTGGAAGTCCTTCATCCCAGCATGTAACTGGCCAAATGTAAGCACCCTAGGCCTCTTGGTTATTCAGAAGAAGTTATTTAAATGTTTTGAACATATTTGACCCCTGTGATCTTGAATATTTGTCAAGGTCATTTATTTGAACAAACTTGCTAGTCCTTCATCATAGCATGGTAATGGCCAAACATCATTATCCTAGGCCTCTTAGTTATTCAGAAGTTGTTTAAAGATTTTTTAAGACAATTGACTCCTGTGACCTTGAATATTTGTGAAGGTCATTCATTTGAACAAGCTTGGTAGCCCTTCATACCAGCATGTTAATGGCCAAATATCATCACCGTAGGCCTTTTGGTTATTCAGAAGAACTTGTTTAAAGATTTTAACATATTTGACCCCTGTGACCTTGAATATAAGTCAAGGTAATTTATTTGAACAAACATGGTAGCCCTTCATCCCAGAATGTTACTGGCCAACTATCATCACCCTAGGCCGCTCGTGTATTCAGAAGAACTTGTTAAAAAGGTTTTAAACATATTTGACCTTGGTGACCTTGAATATAAGTCAAGGTCATTTATTTGAACAAACTTGGAAGTCCTTCAGCCCAGCATGTTACTGGCCAAATGTAAGCACCCTAGGCCTCTTGGTTATTAAGAAGAAGTTATTTAAATGTTTTGAACATATTTGACCCCTGTGACCTTGAATATTTGTCAAGGTCATTTATTTGAACAAACTTGCTAGTCCTTCATCATAGCATGTTAATGGCGAAACATCATTATCCTAGGCCTCTTAGTTATACAGAAGAAGTTGCTGAAAGTAAAATATTGATGCCGGACGGAGGCCGCACCACGGCATAGCGAAGGGCCAAGTGAGCTAATAAAAAACACTTTTATTACAATGAAAGCAAGACCAAGGTCTGCAATATCGTACAAAAAGCACATCGGTTGAAATCACCAATGCCGGCAATCGAAACAATTTTAACACTCATGCAATTTATCAGAAATATCGTCTGTTACACTACATTGATCAACAGGGGTTCGTTACAAATGTCTTAAATACACATATTCTATAGACCTACTGACACTTATGTTACAGACCTACTTCAAATGCTATCAGTTTCACGCGTCTCGCATCAACCATTCCTCAGTTTCTGACGACATGTCAAATAACGAGGATGTTATAGAATCTACCGACTGTTGTCAGGTTCCCATACGATCAACAAATACATTCACGTCTGGATTGTTCACAAAATGAGCAAAGAGAAAAGTTTGAATTAACTTCCAAAAATAACTCCCTCTTGATTATGGTGACTACTCGAAGCATTTTGATTCTGGTGACTGCATCCTCATGCTTTATATTACATGTTGCTCAACTTACTACACATGTATAATAATGCAGGTTGTCTATGTCTTTTACTAGCAGGTAAATATCTGAGATAAGGTATTAATCAGACTAATGGCACATCAAATTTGCTCTTTTTAATGATTAAATCTTATATGAAAAGGAGGTGATACGTCTTGTTATACAGGCATCAGAATTGATCTATTTTTGTTAACAAATTGTTCTTTATTTCATTAATTATTTGAATATGTTGAAAGAATGACATCTTTTATTCCTGAAGTTTGAAAGAAATTTGTGCGTTTTAATTTACTTTATTTTTCACTTCATTAACAATAATGTTATTGTCAAAAGTAACTGTCACAAAAAAAAGGAAGAGTACTTGAGTGCTTATAAGGGCCCGGGTTGTGCCCCACCTGTTTTAAAGAAAAGCATTTATAATGCTATTTAGGGAATCAATTAATTCATATCATTAGCATATCATGTCTATTTTTAAAAGGTAAAACTTTAGTTCACATATATATATTTAAATCGTGAGGTGAATTCAACAGTTACTCNATTAAGAAGAAGTCATTTAAAGTAAAATATTGACGCCGGACGGACGACAGACGGACGCCGCGCCACGGCATAAGCTCACCTGGCACTTCGTGCCAGGTGAGCTAAAAATGATGTAAAGAAATCGGAAATTTTACATTGATTTATGAAAAATGAAAATAAACATCTAACTGTATGCTTTTTGTAGTCAACATTACCATTAACCTTATTGTTTTATGCGACTTTGCTTTAATTCAATGAAATTTGAAATCTGAGAAAATATAGCTCAATACAGCTATAATTTATAGGTGTATATAGCTATATAGGTCTTTATAGCTATATAGCTCAATCGGCAGAGTGTACTGGACCTGATAAAAACAGTTTCAAACTCAAAGGTGAAAGATCATAGGCTGGACCTGATAAATGCTCATTGTTTTGAAGAAAAATATATTGTCAAACGGAAATAATACACCACACGTGACAATATATTGTGAAACAGGTATCCCGATTTACCTTCGTTTCAGTTCAAACAGTGGCAATCGGAAGCTTTCGTCAAGTTGGCCTATATTTACAACTCTAGACCTTTATGTGTTTATACTTTAACGTGTAGGACACTGACGATGAAAATGGATATTTCCAAATCCTTGTTTCACACGACTAACAGTAGGAGTAAATATAGTAAGTTAACTAAATACCTGGAACTGTATGTTCTGTTTCCATCTGTCTTGGTTGTCGCTCAGTTTGCTTGGCGAAATCCGCCATGAAATATAACGTTTACACTCGAACGTCAAAATACATACTATACTAATGAAAAATCAAAAGATTACTCGAATGAACTTCCTACCATTCTCGCGCACTACGTGACGTCACGAACTATTTTGAGACCTGTTTACCATCCGGCATTTGTCAATATCACTGAGCCTACATTTTTAAAGCATACCTATACAAAAATTGCAAATGAAATTGAAATAAAGAACTATTGCTTGAATTAAACAAAGATGTATAACTTCATAATTTAGCGCATTTGATGATAATCAACTGTAGTTTTACAAAGTTTATACAAGAACTAAATTGTTTTAAAATAGTGCATGTCCTTCCGCTTATAAATAAGCAATGAGGCACAAGTAAATACGTACAGCAACTTCGGAAATTCAGCTGTAACAACCATGACGTTTGTGAATTTTGATAAATGCTGATTGTCCTCTGTAAGGTTTATTCGAACAGGGAGGTGAGCTCTTGCAGACTGCGTACTTTATTATTGTCAATGGCAATGCTCATTTTTGCAGTTGCGTCGTATATTGTCATAAACTCGCAAGTAGAAACTAGGCAACCCCCAAAAGAAAACTTTCACATGTGTTGATTACATGCATACAAATGACACACGTTTCCTTAATTTGAAACGCGTAAACGAAACAAATGCTACTTCTCTTAGTTTTAATGAGTCTTCACTGTTCTTAAAGTTTGCAGATGCTTCAGATTCTGCGAGTACTTCCGGGAATCACCGTTGCAGATGGTTGGGAATGGTGATATGTCAACCGAGCTTTTTCCATGAACAGCTCTTTAGTATCTTTGGAATCCACCCACGCGTCATCCAATGTATCATAACTTTTTAGATATTTATTAACTGTATTTACATGTTTAAATAGTCATAAAGATACATTTAGATATCATTGTCAGGTATATAACGCACAAACATCTCTTGATCGCCAACTTTTAATGACATCTTAATGTATTACATGGGAAACTGTAAACTTGCATCAACACAAATTTGATCACAATCATACTGCATTGTTTATATCTAGGCCTATGTATAGTAGTTTGATACACGGAGATTTTAACAGTCACCTTTAATGAAGCAACATGCATTTATTTTTTAGCTTTACTAGTTTCTGTTTGTTATGATTGTTTAAATTTTATTATTTTCTTCTTGGGAAGTGCTATCTTCTACATGTGAATACAATTTAAATACAATATGATATGCTCCAACATCTGATGAAAGTTGCATTTATGTTTTGTTATAAACAATTTGAATTGTGAAAAGGTAAACAGACATAAACAAATATTATTGACCAGTATGCTTTCAATTCTGGCATTCTGAAACAGGAAGTCTCCATTTGACTTATATTTAGCAATTACTTTTTGGAAAATCCAGGCTATAAAAAAATGTTTCCAGTAATAACTTGCATTGTATGACAAACTGTTTTTGCAATTGAAATTTTACCTGTAAAGAATACCTGTATATCATTTATATACATCCTGATCATAAAGTATCAAGCAAACTACCCTGGACCAACTAAAAATAAATGGTCCATGGTGAGTTTGCATGGTATGCCAGTTAGTGATAATGGCATTGTTACACCAGTTTGATATTAACAAGGGCTATAATTCACTTCTATTGGGATATGGCCTGCAGCTTTGGAATAAGGAAAACAAATGTGTGGCCGTGAGTAAAATAAAGAATATAGTAATAACAAGCAAAAACAAAAGATTTGCTTAGCAAAAGATAGTCTTCCTTTTATGATATGAGTGTTATTTATAGAAGTATTTATCCAGTAAAATGGATTTTAACAATTAATAGTCATGAAAGCAAACATAGGACTGTACAATACAAATTCTTAAAACCTGTTATTTTCAACCAACTTTTGTTTTCGAACTTTTAAATTTGTATTGGTGGAAAAAATGAAATGGTTTTGCCATGGGAATTGATTCCATATTAAACACCAAATCTTTCACAAAAAGACAATTGCCACATCCACCAAAAAAAAGTTAACTGTATCAATAATAGTTCAATACTACATCATGATGAGAAATGGTATGTCACGATAACTGGTCACGACCCAGTTCAGTTAATGCAAAGAAATTATTTCTTAGCTCAGAAACCAAACTGTAGTTTTCTGATACTTTTTGAGATAACCCAATGACGAGAAACTTACTTCTATTACATTTGTCAGTGAGGCAAGTACATAATTTATAACGAGTGCACCCAATTTCCAAAATTATTAAACTCTAGTCATTCCCAGTGAAAATAGTGAATTGTGATGTTTTACATATATTGTTATGTCACTAATAAATTAAATAAGTGTCATAATTCATTTAATTCAGGCATATATATGCATGGCTTTGGGTATGATGTGCTGTAAATGTATGCTTAGAAGTTGTATTTCAAATGGATAACTTTTAAGTTGCAATATTAAAAGAAGACTTCATTGGGAAACATTTGAAATGTTATGATAATACAAATAGAATGTAGTTATATAATTGTTTAACATTCAGCTTTTGGGAGATAACAGTAACAACGTATCTGTCATGGTAAAATATCTGTTCAAAACACAGGCCAGAGCAGCTAAAAACTGATACTTTGAACAAATTGCTGCATTATACAGCATAGCAATATACTTAAAACTATGATAGCTTGCACTGGGAAACCCATGACATCTTCACACAATTTCTTGGACTGAAATTTATCATGGAAAATGCATCTGATTGTTAAAATTAAAAAATACTTTTCAAAGTTGATAAATTGGAACACCACTTCAATAAGCATATATGACAAGATAGATTCCATTTTTTTTGAGCATTCATTTTTAAATAAATATTGTTCATCTTGTAAAAAAGAATCACCCAATTTTATAATGTTGTTTTTACTCTTAAATTACAGATGTTGCTTGTGCCAAAATGTAGTCATAGAGTGAGATGGGTCTGCCTTAATAGGGGGGACAACTCTCACAGATTTGTCTAGCCAGCTTCCTTGGAATGTTTGGTCACCACACTGCCAACCAGCCAGCAGCAGGCCTCGTCATGTCGGGTCATGACCAGCACAATGCCATTAAGTCGCCCCAGTCCAATGTTGCATCAGGCGCTACCAACTATCTTATGATTAACCCCTCCCTGTTTCATCAAGGTAGTAGTCTACATCAGACCATTGTGGATAATTTGCCAGTAACTCTATCCAACTCCTTGCATAACCTTCATCAGAGTTCAGGAGGAACAGTGTATGCCTTAACTGACCACCCACTAGGCATCAGATTACCTATTGGAGTTGGCATCAAGGATACTTCTGATGATCATTCATCAAGTATGGATAAATCTGATTCCAAAGTGGACATTTATTCAGTAACAGATGACAAGGGGGTCCCTGGGCTGGCAAGCATCCAGTTCCAAGATGGAGGTGAACAAACTAGCCCAGGGACACCAAGCCAGACCAGCACCTCTCAGATTCTACACTACCGTCCCTCGGCAAAGTCGGGGGATGCCATGCTGAGTGCTATTAACTATAATGACAGTGAGATGTTACCAGAAGGTGCCTTTGACAGTTTGCCAAACCTGGATGATGGCCTTTTGTCGAACATGGGAACACCAGGGAACATACGTATGTCGGAGAACCTGCCTGACCTTTTTGATGGGGAGGGCAATGTGAATGATTCCTATAGTATGGAGGGACTGTCCCCTCAACCATTTACTGACTCTGCCTCAGGATTTGTAGGAGATAATAACCTGGGGGCAGTCATTGACACAGATGACATGCAGAATCCAGGTGAGTTATTTAAGAGACAGAGAATTGTTCATTGTATTGAAAAAGGAAACAAGATTCATGAAGGTTTTCTCATTTACATTTTCACTAGTATGTTTAAGTTACCTTTCACATACAATCTCCTTTAGTTAGAAATAAAACAACAAATATTTCTTATATGTATTTAATAGAATTAAAATTCATGAATTTTACTTGATATCCTGCAATTTTTTTAAGACTCCAACAAGTCAGATAGCGCCAAGAAGAAATCTAAAAATAAACAACCAAAAAGTCAAGGTTCCCCAGGCCGTCAGACCATGCAGTGTCCGTCGTGCAATAAAACCTTCAACAATTCAAGCGCTCTTGCCAAGCACAGACTCACCCACAGCGATGAACGCAAATATGTGTGCAATTTGTGTTCGAAAGCCTTCAAAAGGCAGGACCACCTGTAAGTATTAGAGAGCTTAATAGATAAGTGAAATATGAAATTTGATTATAATTGATCTTGACCATTATAAAATTACATGACCATACATGCCATAACTTTCCAGTGTAAAATAGTGAGATCAGTGATTATTGTTAGTGAGATTTGGTCAAAAATAGTGAGATTTTTTCTCTGAATTAATTAGAAATTTGTGAGACATTTAAAACATAAATAATATAGCATATAACATAATATTAAATCATTTGTGTTATTCTGAAGCCTCTAATTACTTTGTTGGAGCCAAAATGGAAGATTTATTGATATTTTAAAGGATTTTAGGGAGGTTTACACGTGACCCACGGTCAAGATAAAGCTGTTAGCATTTATATGTAAATATATCGCATACAAGGCAAAAAGTAAAAGTAATTAAAAAAGAAGAAAGTCTAGAAGGATGTCTTTGTTAACCCTGGTTAGAAAATAATATATATCAAAACATTGGGAATATTTAATATTAATTTGTTGGGAAAAAAGGTAAACCAATAACTACCATCCAGTTCTGAAGAAGTTTGTTCTCTTCTGTTTATGTTATTTTCATTAACACTCGAATCCAATCCCGAGTGCAAGAGAGTACATTTTGGATTCAATGTCAGTGTCCGGTTCCGATTTTATAGTCACCTCCAACATTTCGTTTTGGCAAACCATGTTGTAGATTGTAATGAATAAACAGCTCTTTATGTTGCTGTTTAATGAGAATATCAACTGTCATCACATAGTAATTTTGGACTGAAGACGTTTTACTTCAGACCTCTCGGTGACCATGGTCAGTGTGAATCCTTGTAGCTATTGTTTATTCACTAAGATTGATCAAATTTCGTTTCTTTTCGTGTGACTGATTGAAATTCGTGAGATATCGATTTTTTCTGAAGCAATTTTCGTGAGTCCCACGCCAAAATCGTTAGATATGGCATGTATGCATGACTACCCTATTTTGCAGTGAATATACCCAAATCATATCTTTTGTTCATATCAAGTAAAAAAGAATGACATTGAAGACTTTATGATGGTTATATAAAAAAGAAATGTTCACATTGCATATATATGTACATTCCTTGCAATGGATCGAGGAATATCTCCATTTGTTTCTCTTTAACTAAAATTTATTAACCTTGTCCCAAAGTCTTCTTTCTTGCTTGACTGAGACTCTCTAAATAAAACCTTCCAGGCACACCATATGCATTAATCTCATAGGAAATGGGAAAATCCTATAAGATTCTATGACAAAAAAGGTTACAGTGTAATACTGCACTGATGTTTAAAAAAAAGATGTTTTGGAGTTCATTGATCAATCAGTGTTCTCGGGATCCACTACCAGTTCTCGGGATCCACTACCAGCAAGTTTGAAGGCACATCAATATCATGCTTTTCCAATTTGGCAACTTGGTAAAAAATCTTGTGACACTCTTGTATTACAAATTCTTGTAACATACATTACATCCAAACATTATGCATTTAAGAGCATAAATTGATAGCATGGTAGTTATAATGATTACAGATTGTTTATTAATTTATTTTCTGATACTCCAAAATGCAAAAAAACATGTGGAAAATACAAAAATATTATCACAACTGCATGTTAAATTTTATAACACACCACAAAATTATAAATTCAAGTGCAGAAGCAGGCTTAAAAGTCTAAAATATCAGAAAGTAGAAAACCAGGAATTTGTTAAACAATTCAATAGTACTGATAAGTTGTTATATTCAATGACTAGGTTTAGAGACCAAAATTGTAGCTATCCATGAAATAATAACATTTAATGATGAAGTACTGAGTGTTTTTGTTGTCATCTCCACAGAAATGGTCACTTAATGACTCATCGTGACAAAAAACCATACGAGTGTAACGTTGACAGCTGCCAGAAGAGTTACTGTGATGCACGCTCTCTACGACGCCACCTGGAGAATCACCACAATCAGTCGCCCGAGCAGATCCAGACGGCCATCGCAGCAGTGGCCTCTAATGCGACAGCCATAATAGCAGCTGCTGCAGCCTCCAACACAGCTTCACTCAGAGCCACTACCACAGAAACACAAAGCATGCCCTCAACCTTGTCAGTGATATCTGGAGCAAGTAACAGCCACTCCTCTCAGGATGGCAATGGCTGTTCCAGTCAGTATTCCACCCCCCAGTACAGTAACAACTCCACCCCAATGACCAGTCCCTCATACAGCAACAGTGGTAACCCTCAACAGCAGACAGCATTCTTCCAGTTTGACCAAGTGCCGTTGTCTGCACAGACTTCTCATGACATTATATTGCAGCAGGTTAGCATGCTTTAAAATGCATTAAATGGTTAAGCCTAGTTAAATGTGCAAAACAGATTTGGTTAATGGTGGTCAATTTGTACCATATTACTAAATTATTGGTTTAGAATTAAACTGCTACTTCATCATCAGTTGCCAGCTTTGTCACTTATATACTGTACAACTGGTCTGGCTGGTGTATACTTAATGTAGGTTACGTTTTATCTGGAAAAAAAAGAATTTTAGTTTCCTATCTTGCTCATTTAAGTGGTATTTCACCTGACAGTATCCAAGTTTTATGTTTATTCTTGGTTGTCTTGAAAATATCTTTATTTGTCCTAAGCCTCACCTCACAGATGATTCTCAGCGTCCCCAGCAGATCACCATCCAGCCCCGTGTAGTGGCACAGCACCAGTCTTCGGGGCTCCCAGAGGGGCTGCCAGTCGACTCTCAACAGGTGCAGCATTGGCAAGAACGGGTTCAACATATCCTTACTGCAGCAGCAAACCAAGCTGGGACAGAGCAACAGTCCAATTCTCACAGTCCACAGGGTACCATCGAGGACCAGTCGCCGAGCTATCTCCAGCAGGTCAGCCCCATCAGCCCTGTGATGAGCCACCCAGGGCCTACCAGTCCCCAGCGCATCTGGTCTTCAAACCCTCTCACCCCCAACACCATCACCAACGACAAAATCAACGGGTAGGTTAAACATATATTGTTGACTCACATATTGTATCCTCAAGCAGAGTTATGGTGTATATATAACACACCACAATAATAAATATACAGCAAATAAATTCTGGAAGGATGTGTGCACATGTAAAAAAAGTGATTTTTTTTCTAATAATTAATTTTAAAAAAAGTATTAAAAAAATTCTAAATAGTTTCTCTTTTTCCAAGGCCTTTTACCTCTTAAAGAGCTCAAGTCTAATTATAACCCGGAGTATAGTTTGAAAACCTTTCAGATAACTACATGTACCTGAAACTTTGTCCACTTATCATCCTATCACTCTAGTTAGGCAAAATTGCAAATTTCTCGGTTTCAAGAGCATGGCAACAAAATTGTTCAAGAACTGCCTGAAACTTTGTACACTTTGTACAAGCCAGCACTCTCTTGGTGCATTTTGCTACTGGAGGAGTTCTCATTTTGGATAAAAGAAAAACTTTTTCTGTTGCCATGGAAAAAGGCAATTATACAAAATTGAGGTTTTTGAAGCGTGATCTCAAAACTATTATAAATCACAAATTGAAATTTGACTTGTACACTCATCAACCTAGCACTCTATTGGAGCCGTTTGCATTAAAGATGTCTACAGGAAGTTTTGTACACCTATGAAGCTAGTGCTCTTATCAAGCCTTGTTTGATGGGAAGTCATCAGTGTTTTGTAAAAGATGTTCTACATCAAAATAGCAGTAACAGTGGTGTAATCGAGTTAATACCTGTTATTGTAATATTAAAATATATACTATTTTTTACAGAAATTTGAATGGTTGTAAAATCCTTTGAAACCATGGTTGTCTGTTTTGCAGAAAAGTGTTTTAATACTAAATACAATCTGTTTATCCACAGAGATGACTCGTCAAAACCAGTGGTGTGTAGTATTTGTGAGCGACGTTTTAAGAATATTCCAGCCTTAAATGGCCACATGAGACTTCATGGAGGTTACTTCAAAAAGGTAGTGAATTCGTTCGTATTTGTCGTCATAATATATGAATATATATTGACTGAATTTGTATATTATCCATATCTATCCCCTACAAAGTTAGTTTTAACATATCTGTCCTGTTGTGTTGATCTCTTGCCTACACCATAATTATATAAAACTTGTTTACAGATTTGTAGATGGAATACTAGTACCTCATTCAGGACTTTCGTTTAGGTAAAGGTAATGATTGAAGTTAAAGCATCAGTCTGCTTTTGAAAAGCTGAGATTTTCACTGGAACTCTTACAAACTTATGATACAACTTAGTGTATTTTTGCATATCTTTTGTCTCCTGTTTGAAGGACTATGTTCTATGATAAATGTTAGTTGATGCAGGGGTTAAAAAGAATAGTATAAAGTGGAGTGTTTTACGGCCATGTTTACAGAAATATAATACCCCAAACCTACCTTGATGTTTAAATATAAACTGGATTATTTTGATACGTTTTTGTTTTTGAAATGTTAACATTTATTGTGTTAAAGGATATCAATAAAGAAGAAAAGAAAAGTAAGAAGGCACATAGTACCTCGATGGGATCAAAGGTTTCTAAGGTTTCTTCAGAGCCAATAGACATTTCTCTCCCGACCATATCACAGGCATTCCAGAAGTCTTTAGAGACCATCACACCACCAGTAACTGCTCTGGCAGCAGGTATGGACACGTAAATGCGGAAACTTTCATAAATATTTATGTTTTATAAGTGGGCCAGAGTAATGTATACGTATGTCGTAACAAGAGTGATATTACTCAATAGGAGTTACTTCCCTTGTAATTCAGAATAAGGCACATTTCGCATATATGGTTCAACCAGTTGAATCGGTCGAACCTAAAAGAAAATGACAGGAGCAGATCTGAACCAAGGCTGACCTCAGGAATATTTGGAATGTGTAGATTGAGGGGTCCGGACGTGCAGAACAGAAACTAAAATGCTGACTATTACTATTTCGTGTTATTTTGTTATAAAACAAGGTCAATCCACATGTAGATTTTAAGATACGCTATGCAATTAAGTGGACGTGTGAAAGAAGGATATCTTTGTTAAGAAAATTAGTGTTGTTAACTGCTTATTTTCTAAATTTACCCATATATCGATGGAACTATATTATTAGCCCACCAGGTGGGCTATTCAAATCACTCTGCGTCCGTGGTCCGTGGTCGATCTGTCCGTCGTCCTGAAATGGATGGTCGCCTGCCCGCCAATGGCGATTAAAATCTTGCTCGGGCAACCAAAAGTTGTCAAAGTGAGGTAGTCACTGGCCCAACAAAAATAGTTTGGGCGTCTGTCGAAAAATTAATGAATAAAAGAAATTATAGTCCCTTCCACATTAATTAACTGGGGGGCAGTACATTTTTCAGTTGTCATTACTCCGTTTTGAATCAAATTGTCCGTGATTTAGATGATTTTTTTTTCAAATTTTCCATATAAATACTGTCAGGGTGTCATCTTTGAGGTGCGAGTTTTTGTATTTCTTTGTGCTGAAGCATTGTGTTAAATGCTGTGGAAATATTTCTTCCCAAAATTATTTGGGCCACCAATATGTCATTTGGGTCAGTGTTTCAAATTTTTTGCTCGCCCAAAAGAATTAATTCCCCACTATCCTTTAATGTTCATGTTTACTTTTGAAACTGATCAGCTAAACAAAATGGCCTACCGACAGCTGTCTTCGATTTTTGACATTGAAGGTTTGTTAGTACTATTTCTCAGGAATAACTTGAGGGATCTTTCTCAAATTTGATATGTAGGTTCCCCTTGATCCCTCGTTGTGCATGTTATATTTGAGACTGATCATAAAAACAAAATGGCTTAAGGAAGAACTAAACAGATCTTTCTCATATTGCAATGATCAATTCTATTTCTTTCACATTAAGTACTTGACTGGTAAATATGTGAATTGACAAACTCACTTTGAAGGTTGGTTTTCATACACATCAGTATTAAGTTTAGATAAAAAGTTACCTCAAGGTGCATTTACTGTTTACATGACTCGATCAAACAGATTAGAGGAAAGAAGAGAAAAGATCGAACTGACAAATAACTAATGAAGATGCCTGATGGTACAATGATGGGCACCAAGATCCCTCTGGGATCTCTTGTCCTAATAACCACGGCTATCGTACTACTACCGTAGTTACCACTGTAGCAACCCGGTTTGAATGTTTTTTCTTTGTATAGTATATGAACATTATTTATGATGTTAATATAAAGATTGACCTTCATTTTGACGGTGTATATGGTAGTATGAATGCAGTTGGCAACAAACATGTTCTTAATTTAACGCTAACGCACATCATGTAATATGTTTGTTGCCAACTGCGTTCATACTACCATATATGCCGTCAAAATGCAGATCAATCCTTAAATGTTAACAGGTGTGCATAAAATATAAATAATCATTGTCCATTCATTTCTGAAACAGTCCTTAGAGTATTTGTTTAGGCCATGAATGTAGCAAAAAGAGTACCTATTGAAAAATGCAAAATATAAGAGGTTTACAGTATTAAGGTGTTCATTTATCATGGCTGCAATGTATCAATTTATCATAGCTTATATAGGCTATGAAAAAGCTAAAAAGGAGGTCAGTGCTTTACAATTACTGGAAAATATGTGTATCCTAGAAATGTGCTGGAATTTGCTCAATATTCTTTCAGAAGTGCTGGAATATAAACACTGGAAACAGTATGTGTTCTTCAAGAACTGTTTTAACCATTTGCCAAGAAGTCATTTTCAAAGTTTTGTGTTAAAGTTATAAAATTTGAATTCATTGTTTAAAATCTGTTGTATTGAAAATTATGTAATAGTATTTGTATACTATAGACAGATGATCTTGACCCCTTTTTCACAAAACATGGACCTTGAGAATTCGAGAAAGCGCTGGAAATTTGCTGAAAAAAGTGCTTGAGATTGTCTAAAAAGTGTTCATTAAAGCTGACGGTGCAAGTTTAAAAGCTTTCATTTGAGATTCATTTATTTTTTATTTTTTTCAAAACAATTTTTGGCTCTGGTTTTGAGATCTTCCCCATCTCTTCCAACTATAAGGAAGTGCTGACATTTGAGTTTGTCTTTGCTTGGTAACGAGTATGGGTCTCGCTGGGTTTTAAAAACGCATTACCTGTCAAACCGGTTATCATTCTTTAACTGACTGTCTTGCGATTCAATGCACCGCGCACCCTGATTGGCAATCGATATAAAAAATCAGACGCACTCACCTGAACATTTTGAAACACTGCCAAGCTGGTTGTTACTTACGGCACATTCTCGAAATTGTGTACCCAAAATAAAAAGTATATTTCTGAAAATACTTCTATAAATCCCATATATATATCATCGTTTTTTCATGTGCACCAACACACGAAAACACACGAAAACTTTATTATGAATTTGTAGTCTTCGTCCTGTAGACACTTTACTAGCAAAACACGCAATGCGACACTCCCAGGTGTGTCATCAACAATGTGAAATTTGATAATTGAACTGTTCTCATGGAAATGATTGGAATTAGTATTGTCTTCACACAGGAGGTTATAACTAGTTGGATATCTTAAAGGTAGGCATTAGCGTTTATCGTATGTTTGCTTTTTTTGGGGCCGTTTTTTGGGGGAGGGATTGTGCATTAGATATTTTAATTTATTGTATTTTACTATTTCCACTTTTTCTAGATAAATGCTATCTTCGAAGTGTTTCATTTCAATTTTATTCAACTGATCTGATACAAAATGTTGATAAAAAAAATTGTGAAAGTGTTATTAAATATAGTATAGAAGTATAGTGTCACCTTGTGCACATATTGAACATATGATAACCGGTTTGACGGGTAATGTGTTTTTTATACCCAGCGTGACCCATACTCGTTACCAAGCAAGGACAAACTAAAATGTCGGCACTTCCTTAGAAACAATAATCGGAAGAGATGGGAAGATCTCAAAACCAGATAAAAACTTTTTTATTTTTGTAAATCTCAATTGAAACCTTTTTAACTTGCACTGTTAGCTTTAACCATGTTGCTCTGTTGAAAATATTTCAGTTATTTATTTGGGTTTTCAGTATATTCACTCTAAAAAATCAAATAACTTTCTTCTAGCCTTCTCGGTCAAAACTGAAGATATTTAATGGGATTTAGGTCAATATCACACTAGAGTCATGTTTTTCTCAAAGAGCTAGATGTATTTTTGGATGAGACTATTATATGTCAAAGTTTGATTTAATTTGGTTTATTTACTAGTGTTGTCTTTATATTAGCAGTCAAATATGGTAATAGGTTATAAACGATTTGATTGAAACTCATTTGATAGATGCTATAAGGTATCATTGAGTTACCCCACTAAATAACATTTAATCAAGTTAAGAAATGAAGAGTTCTGATATTGGTTTAACAGGTCCTGTATTCCCTAGTCTGCAGTCCCCTGTGGCTACTCCTGACACACCTCTGGACATTGCACACTCTGTTATACAGCAACTCCAGCAGCACCAACAGCAGCAGCAGATACAGGTCAGTAAGGCAAATACATGTCACAAAATGGTTCTGTAAATACAGGTCATAGGTCAGTAGGGTAGATAAAAGTCACGGGTTGGTTCTGTAAATACAAGTCACACATCACAAGACACAGGGATGTAAAAATCCACTTGCCCGACGCCCGGGACAACCAGTTTTGGCGCTCGGGCAAGTGCAAAAACTTTGCCAACTTGCCCCAGGCAAGTGCGTTAGAATAGCTTATAAAATATGTTTTTGCATGTGTTTCTCCGTTCCCGAAATAAATAATAAACATTACTGGATGTTTTTGTAATTAAAACATTCTAACAATTATGAAACAAACACAGAATCACGAAATACAACTTTAATATTCGTTTTGAGGAAAAAATTGCCAGTAGAATACTAGCGGGCTATCCATCAATTCAGACATTCTTTAAGACAAATGAAAATAGCTGAAACTCCAGCTTAAACATAAAATAGGATTGAATGATTATATGTACTAGTTAACTACAGAAGAACATCGTTTTGGCCTGAAAAACGTCTCTGTTTAACAAACAGGAAGTTGCTTTGGCGTGACTAATAACCAGACAAATCCAAACCCGGATTTCAGGAATTGAAGAATATTCAAAAGTAAATAATTTCAAATAAAAAAAAAAGAAAGATAAATATATGTACATCCATCATTGCTATTAAATAGTAAATGATTTATAATATGACAATTGCAAATAGGGAGAGAAAAAAAGAAAAATCCTTTTATTTAGAAAAATCTGTTTTTGGTCTGTACACATGTATATAATTTGCATTTTACATGGGGCAAATAGAAAATATTTTCCCGGCAAGTGGATTTCTAAGGTCAACTTGCCCAGGGAAAGTGCTTTGAAAAAGTTTTTTACACCCCTGCAAGACGGTTCTGTAAATAAAGGTCTTAGGTCAATAAGGTAGACACATGTCACAAATACTTGTACATATCATCAGTCACCAATTGCAATCAGTACTGTAGATAAGGTTAAAGGTCATGAGATGCATGTCATGGCTCAGTGCTGTAGATACAAGTCACAAGTCAGTATTAAAGTGTATATATATACAGGTCACTGGTCAATAAATGAGGGAAGATTCAGTTAATAGTGCAAAACTCTAGGGTAGACACAGGTTCATTCTTGAGGGCATTCACAGAGCTCCATTCAGGATTGCACAATATAGATTCTACTATCTCTGTTTAGGGTCAAATTTCTATGAAATCTCATAAAGAGGGAAAATATCAAAGGAAATTGAACAAGTTCACATTTCAGCATTTTACACCAAAGATTAAGATAACAAGCATTATTACTAAATTAAAAACAGAAATACTGCCAAGTTGCTAAAATGCTAATGCAATGATTTGTGCTGGGATACCAATGAAACCGCTTACAGAGGTAAAGGACCATGGTAGCTTGAATGGATTTGGGCTTCAGCAGTTTACACCAAAAGTCAAAGTTCAAAAATCTTTTCATTACTGCAATGCTTTAATTTTTCATTAGATTTCCATAAAATTGTGATAACAGTAGTTACTGTCTTTGTGATGAGCTACTCGAAGGATTTGGTCCTATTACTGTTAAAATTCTGGTATTTCCTGTCGAACAAAGAAAATAAAAAATCAGTATGATTGATGCTTATTGCCTTAATTCAGGTTCAGGGTCTCTGGAACAAACATATAAACCTTAGGAAAACACCGGGCAAATAATCCTATCTACCCTGTAGCTTGCTGAGGATAAGCTATATAAAATCTTCATAACCTATAAATCCTTATACCATGTATCTTTTCGTTTGTTTGATATAATTTCTTTTTGCAAGTTTGATTTACCTTTTATTGGCCCTAAAGATCTCTTCTGTATTGATGGGCCGTTAAGAACTCAATAACTGACTTCATGACCTTATGACCTTAATCATAAACAGTTTCTACAGAATCTTTGACATAATTCATTTTTATAGTTTTATAACCTTCCCTCCCTGCCTACTTTAATTTCCCAAAGATGTACAAAATAAGTTACATGTAATATTAAGATTTTAAGATTATTATACATAAATGTCTTGGACTACTGCCAGAGCATGAATAACTGTGCCGTTCCTGTTTCCTAAAATGTCAATATTTAAGCTTTGCATGATTGTTTTGTAAAGTAAAGTCGCCTATAGTTAGAATTTATGTGTTTTTCCCCGTCTAAACAGGAAACTAAATCCGATGCTAAGCCTGCATGTGTGAGTATTGGCCAGTGGCCACCCTTGTTTTGAAATGCCAGCATTGTGCATATATATCTATGTATCAACATTGCTGTTTGCATTGAATACTCATCCCATCATACTAATCTTTTATTTCCATAAAAAAACACCTTGTGTCTGTAGTAAGGGACATTTTTCATACAATTACATTATCTTTGCTGTAATGGAAGGTATAAAATGTCATGCCTGAAATTATATAATTCAATGATTGTAATCTTTGATTTACCATACAGTAGCTTATAATTATGATAACTCATGTAACAGTTAACTGTGGTGTTTGTTTAAAAGAAACTTGTGAGGTTTTTTAATTTCAAATAACAATTAGTTTGGTGAAAGCATATAGGGTACATATATATAGAATGTGATAGTTGAAGTTATAAAAAGTGAAAGAAATTTGCCGTAAAGATGTAGAAATTTTACAGAGTATCTTAATCATCTTTGTTTATTTGAGTTGTTTAGAAGTCACTATATTCAACTGAATCAGTTAATTGACAGAATACTTGTGGAAATATATTCAACTGAATCAGTTAATTGACAGAATACTTGTGGAAATAGTTGTGCGCTTGAATTCTTTATCCGTTAGTGAGAAAACTGATTGTTTTTTACTCGACCTAGATAAGATCTTTACTGTACTTGGGAAATCATACGAGAGGGGAGTCAACGGTCAGCCTAACATTGCTGTTAAGTCTCATTTCCAGTTATCCTGTCATGATCAGGGGCTAGCACTAAGCAGTACTTTGTACTGAAACAAGCTAAGCTTTTAATGGCATAAAACCTTCTGATCTCCACCAGCAAGACTACTGCCACACATGACAACACCATTTTACTGACAGTCAACATTGAAAGTTGTCAATGATTAAAGAAGAGGTGGAAAAAAAAAAAGTTACTCTCAGATCTTTTTTGAGCTAACTTTTACTTTAAGTTGCATTTATTTCACTGTAACTTGTATCTTGCGAGTAGCAAAGTACAAAGAGTTGATTTTGAACCCTGCTATTCCTCCCCGGTAAATACCCACATCTATTGCATGCATTAGACTGTAATCGTTGAATGCCATTAATGTGATTTTAGCTAAACAGACTTTGTGCATCAATAGCCTGATTAGCTTGATCTAGTTAAGTTGATAGAAGAGATTCGGATAAAGAACCCTTTTTATTCATATCACAATAACCCCAGTGCCGGATTGGACTCATTTTTCATCCGACTGACAAATAAAGAAATATGGAAATAAAATTCAGATTGATGTTTAATAAAAAGTTGCTGGCTAGTCCGTTGAAATTTGGTATATTTCCATAATTATCTGAGAAAACAAAAAGAAAAGAATCAAAATTGGTTTTCAGTGACTGATGTAAATGCATGTTGCAATGTATTGATATTAACCTGCTTGGTCCAGCTGCATGCTGCACTGTGATATATTTAGAGTACAGTATCTGAAATGTCAGAACTGTGTTTTAATCCTCAACTTTTTTAGACCATGGCATGATGTTGATGCTTTACACTCCTGGCTGTAGGTATATAGGCATGCTGTTAATAAATTATGGGACTCTTTAAGAACTTATATATCCAATGTGCTTTGTTATACCATCACCGGCGATGACCTGTAGAAATATTCTAAATTGTTATTGATTTTATGGCAGATGATGGGACTCGTAAAGAACAATAAGCTTTATGATTTCTCCTGTAGGTGGATTAATAATCATAGAAACCCTATACCTGTTGTCCTAGAAAATTGACAGTAATATTATTTTGCATAAGAAAAACTAAACGAAATACAACTAGTGTAAATTAATCGGGTCAGAAACAGTTACTTGGTTGATTTTATGGCAGGGCTGGTGAGAATTTTTACAAAAAGTAAATAAATATAGGCTTGGCTTACAGAATTTTGCAAAATCTCCAGCAGGCTAGTATTTGAAATATAAAATTGTACACCCTTAGACTTTCACGTTTGTCATATCAGACTATCCTGAAGGTCATGACATACCTGTGTAAGCCTTTAGTTCACTTCCCGGTGAAGAGATTGTCCTTGGTTATAAAGCCTCATCCAGTACAATTCTCCTGCTTTATTTAGACCATACTTGCACATTTACAGACTTTCCATGCATGTATGTATTCATTGATCACTGATTGATGCATTTGAAGCTTAAATCCAGTGCACTATAAAACATGATGTTAAAATAAAACAAAATTTGATGGTAAAAGGTATCAATTTTGTTCAGAATTTCATACATTTTTTTAATGCGAAAAGTAAAGGAAATAAAGATAATGCCACAAAATAAAAAAAGAAAAATCCAAAGAAACTCCCTTACAAAAACCATGAAATTTGACCCCCAAAACTTTCATGATTTTACAGTAAGAAGGCATAAAGCTCCACACTACAAATTAGCAGTGATATTTTCATATCACATATCTTTACACTCAAACCCTGTACTTAAATTATTACAGGAACAACAGATTCAGCTTCAGCAGTTACAGCAGCAGGAGCAGCAGCTGCAGCAACAGTTACAGCAACAGATACAGCAGATACAAATGGAGCAACACCAGCTGCAGCAGCACCTTGAACAGCAGAACCACCAACAACAAGAGTCGTTTCAGCAGGTATTTTACAGCAGTAGTTACAGCATATATCACATACATGTACAGTTACGGTCTTTACAGCATGTAACACATACAGGTACAGTTACAGTCGTTACAGCATTTATCGCATACATGTACAGTTACAGTCGTTACACCATTCATCGCATACATGTACAGTTACAGTCGTTACAACATGTATCACATACATGTACAGTTACAGTCGTTACACCAGTCATCGCATACATGTACAGTTACAGTCGTTCCAGCTTGTATTGCATACATGTACAGTTACAGCATGTATCACATACATGTACAGTTACAGTCGTTACAACATGTATCACATACATGTACAGTTACAGTCATTACAGCATGTAATGCATACATGTACAGTCAAGATAATTACAGCTGGCCATGGTGTCCTGTACTATTTAGATAGCTACAGCAGGCATCATATGTACTGGTAGTTACAAAATGACAAATATAAAACAAACATTAATGTGTATTCATATTTCTCTCATTTCCCTGTGTGTTAGATAGAGGTGTCCAGGGTAAGAAAGGGGTGTAGAAAATTTCTATCTTACACCCCATTTCACGTGACGTGACGTCACAATGGCTCAACAATGTTTCAAAATGGTGGCCAGTCCAAACGCATTTTCATGGTTTCTGAGCTTATTCTGGTGGCTGGAATGAGAGAAAAATACTCATCCATGCCCAAGGGTGTAGGGAAATTCCACCCTCAGGATTTTCAAATTTGCCAAAACCCCTTGGGTGGTATTTCGTTATCCTACACCACTGTGCATGAAAGAGTCTTATACTATTGCCAAAAAAGAATCTTTCGGATAGAACACTCGCTGGATGATAAATTTTCCTTTCTTCAATTTTCCGTGTATAATGTGAAAGCAGGATGATAAATTGACCAGAACATTAGGATCACTGTTAATTTCTGGTAATTTCTTTAATTTCAGAAGCAGCAGTTAGTGTTACAACAACAGATCCAACAGTTACAGATAGAAAAACAGCAGCTAACTCACCATCTTGAGCAACAGATACAGCAGACCAAGCTCAAACAACTGGAGGACCAGCATCTCAAGCAGCAACAGCAACAAAGTCAGCTTCAGCAGCAACAGCAGCAGTTCCAGGACATTCTACAACAGCACCAACAACACAGCCAATCAGGCTCTGTACCACAATCTCCCCAGGCATGTTTACTAATTCAGGGTTCCCACTGGGTCCCCATGGCAAGGGAATAAATCTCCCATGGATTCCTTGGGAGAGTATGTTTTGAATTTGGGCAAGATACATACTTGAAAGATCATGTCTGTTAATTGTTTCAATAAGCCAATCTCAATAATAATAGTAATAGTTTATAATATATACCTTTATAGTCCAGAGGTCACATAGAAAATGTTTAATATTGTAATATTGTTCATATGCATGTTAGCATCTCTCTAGGGATTTCTTTTCTAAACTTCATTATTGATAAAGTATGAGAATATTCTCTTTAGAGAATTAAAGCGTGATGTCGCTGCTAATATCATCAGAATTTATTTTGATGACTTCCTTACCTGCAATTAACTGCTCTTTCCTAATGTTTTTCAAAAAATGAAAGTTCAATTTATTCTTGTCACATTATATTATAATGGCTTCAATGTTGTAGGTGCCACAGTCTCCCCTGCTACAAAGACAGGTGTCTGTGGAATCCCTGGACTACCAGTTCCAGTCCCCTCCCCAGCAGATCCAGGACATCCCCTCTCGCATGTCTGCACAGCATCACCTTCAGCAGCTGGCCCGTCAGCAGCAGCAGGGTCCTCGTGACATTATCCAGCAGATGGACATAGGTCAGCTTGCAGAGCAGCTCAGTATGACCTCTCAACAACAACAGCAGCAGCAACAACAGTGTGTGTTACAGCAACTACACTCTCCGCCCCCTGTCAGTCTCAGCTCCATGTCAATACAGTCAAACCTCCAATCCGCTATTGCTCAAATCCCACAGTTCACACTTCAGACTTCCAATCCTCATCAGGATGTGCTGCCACAAACACAGACATCTTTTGTGTCACCAAGCCATCTCTCTGCTGGTCAGGTTACACTTGTCACAACTGCTGCAGACAATCCCGAACTCTCTGTTGCTCAGTTACTCAATGGCATAGATGGTATACAGGACCCAGTGGGGACTGTGTTCCGCAGCCACACAACAACGTCAGCTGGCCTAGTCGGGGGTATAGCAGGTCTGTCTCCCCTTGGTGGCCAGCCCAACATGTCAACACTTCCCTCCACCATCAAGGAGGAGAACAACCTAGTGGTCACACCCACGCTGGACAACACCTCAATGTCCAACAGCTTCGTGGTGTCACATGCTCCAAGTAGTCTACACAGTGGTGCAGGTGCCACCATAGATCTGGATAGTGCTGCAGAACGGCTCAAACAGGAGATCATGGAACAATTGTCTAATAGGTCATTGCATACAGAATCCAAGGCAGCTGACAGTAATCCGTTTTCATTCCCAACCATAGACTCTTTCAGTGGTAACAACATAGAAGGCAGTTTGCCAGGCAGCATGGGGGGTCATCTCAACCCAGGAGGGCATTTTGAGGGCATCTTAGGACTTCCTGGAGATTCAGTTCAACAACAGCTCAACATAGACAATAGTTTAAATACAAAATCTGAAACCAAATCAATTCAGAATCGACACCAAGAACTTAAACGAAGACTTTCAGTAGGTAGTGAAGTAGAACTTTTGAAGAAGTCTTTTTCTTCAGGTAATCAGCATAATATTGGGTCTAAGGGATCAACACCTATAACATATGTCAAACACACACCGTCCAGTGGCCCTCATGTCAAAACAGACAGTCACGCACGGCCTCGCATGCGGAGTAAATCGGGTGACGACTACAACCTCATGCGGGCCAATAGTGAGGATCACACATTCATGCGACCACGGAGTCGTACAGAGGACTCACTGTGGAGAATGAAATCAAAATCGGAAGAATACTGGGGCAGCCCGTTTTCAAAATCAGATGGTGCCGGACTGTTTAGAAATCCAAATAGTTTATCTAGTCCCATCAAGTTGAAAAGGAAGCATCGGCCAGCTCCACTGTTTATACCTCCTCACATGAATAACTGTGGCTTCCAGAGCAGGCTCAGGTCTCCCCGCATCAACCCTCATATAGAGGGGAGAGGTAATACTCCCCCACCGTACACGCCCCCTCCCATGCTCAGTCCTATTCGCAGTGGATCAGGTCTGTTCTGGAGTATGTACAAGCCAGTCACTCCCAAGTCTGCACCTGTCACCCCCAGGTCACTCCAGCTGGGCATGAGCAGCAGAGGAAGTTTAGGTGAGTTGTACTTTCAAATCATTGCATATCCATCACATAATGTTAAATTGACTTCTATTTTTTGTGTATATGGTACACATTTTGTGATTAAACAGTTCACTTGACTTAGATACCACTAATTTGTTGACAGTGTTGGTCATCAGTTTTGTTTTAATATGTGCTATTTTGTTTGTTTCATGTAAGTCATTTTGACTTGCTAAAAGCAGAACATTTTGTTTACTGTATAGGTCATTTTGATCCAGTGATGAAGATGGAGGAGGAAGATGATGAGGAGGTTCCCATCCCGCAAGAGTCAGAGGAGGCAGCACCTGAAACAGATGTACAACCGTAAGTAGTCCATGTCATATACCACAATCTTTGTCCTATACAAAATCAAACCTTTGTTGATCTTTCCTTCATGGTTTTCACCTGCCCGAAGGGGAGGGGTGGGGCCCAATAGGGGAAATAGAGGTAAAACCTTTAAAATCCTTCTTCAACCGTAGGGATTAAGGGATTTCATCCAAATTTGGACTGGAGCAACCTTGGACCAAGGGGTCTCAGTTTTGTATAAACGGTTGGTGTGGCCCCCCTGGGAGCAGAGGGGTTGGGCAGAATAGGGAAAATTGAGGTAAACCTGAAAAATTGTTGTCCTACCATAGGGATTAAAGGATTTCATCCCAATTTTGTCTAGAGCAACCTTGGGCCAAGGGGACTCAATTTTGTATAAATGGTTGGTGTGGCCCCTCTGGGGGCAGAGGGGTGGGGCCTAATAGGGGAAATAGAGGTAAGACCTATAAAATCCTTCTTCTACTGAAGGGTTTAAGGGGTTTCATCCTAATTTGGTATGGAGCATGCTTGGGCCAAGGGGACTCAATTTGTATAAATAGTTGGTGTGGCCCCACTGGGGGCAGAGTGGTGGGGCGGAAAAGGGAAAATAGAGGTAAAACCATTAAAATCCTTCTACTACCGTAGGGATGAAGGGATTTATTCCTAATTTGGTCTGGAGCATCCTTGGGCCAAGGGGACTTGATTTTGTATAAACAGTACTAGGTGTGGCTCTCCTAGGGGCAGTGGCTTAGGACCCAATCGGGGAAATAGAGGGAAAACCTTTAAAATTCTTCTTCTACAATAGAGATTAAGGGATTTCATCCCAATTTGTGCATGCGTGGGCTAAGGGGACTCAGTTTTGTATAAATGTTAGGTTTGGCCCTCCTGTGGGGAGATCTAGAGTTGCAGGGCCCAATAAGGAGAATAAAGGTAAAAACCCTTGAAATCCTTCTTCTGCCATAAGAATGAATGAATTTTATCCCAATTTAGCCTGGATCATGGGGACTAAATTTTGTATAAACGAAGGGTGAGAACCCTCTGGGTGCTGAGAGTTGGGGGCCCAATGGGGCAATTCGAGGTTTAAATCTTTCTTCATCTGTACCATTGGAGGGATTTTATGTAATAATAAGAATAATTTCCCATGGTTGCTTTGTTATCCAGGTTTCACAAATTTGTTGAGACAAAGTTTTGCAGTTAAATAGCTGATATGTGAAATTTTCAGTTAGTTATATCTTCTTATTTTGCTGAGGGTTTTACCAGAATTAATTATAGGGGAGGGAAGGGAGGCACTTCTTGAGAGTCTTCTTAAAAATAAAAAATGGGAGGCAGATCTTGTTTTAACCCCACCACCCATAATATCTTAATACAGGTGCCCCCTACCTCCCCCATACGATTAATTATGGAGTGACCCTGAATTTGTATTTGCCTTAATAATTCGGTTGTGTCCTTGAAACTATGAATGTATATATGCACAGTAAAATGTATAAACTCGGTAAAAGTATCATTTCATGCAATATAATACATTAAAATTATATGATAGAAAATGAACATCATAGACCTTAGTTTTACCATTTTCTTGGATCCAATATTCTGTTAAATAAGTTGCAACGAATTTGTGTAATCAAGAAAAAATATATCAATGGAATGTTTATATTTTTCAGTCATGTCAACATAGGATCTCAGTATCAGGTAGAAATACCCCCCTTCAACAGTAAGTACACTTTTCTCACTACAATATTTTTCCACCACACACTAAATCTGATTTATTACATCAAAAAATATCACTTATTATTACATGTTGGCAATTCTGCAATATTTTGTTAATATATTTTTGTAGGTGATTTTAGTTTTAAAACATGTTTGGTGTTTTCAGGCTGTAGATCTTACTTAGAGGGGGTAGAGCCAAAAGAAGATTTGATGTGGGATCCTTCGTTTTTAGGGGACAACAGTGACCTAGATGGTAAGATGAACTGATCACCTGTAGTGAATGAGAGTTGAGAATCTGTTTAAACAGGAAAGTAGATGAAATTGAATATTGCTACTGTATGTACATAAATAGTTCAAATAACTACTCTCTCTTTAAAATCATGATATGTCATTTATTGACAATATACCAGTTCACTTGCAGTGAAATAGAAAAAAAAATGTCTAATGTCTAGGTAATTTTTGTTACATTGCACTATATGTTGACATGTAGTACAAAGGATGTTTCCCTGTTTTTTTCCAGTGCAATATTATCAGGAATTTGCCTGCTCATCAGCTGTGAAGGGAAACGGTGCCAATGTGGAATATGCTTTACATTTGTTACGAATGGCTAATGGTAACATTCAGGTAAATTTGTGTGTTGTTAACTTTTTATTTTCAAGCTTCTTTGTTGCATTTAGGATTAGATGGTAATGGATCCAATGAAATAAAGTTAATCAACAAACACATGGATTGAAGTGGAACAACAAGACAATCAAATCAGTAGAACTTGTAGATTTCGGTACATTGAATATGAAATTCAACTTGTAGTTATGTAGATACATGCCAGTAAAACAGATTTGTTTCTATTTTACAGACAGCTATGTTGATGTTGATGAGTTCAGCCCTCAGGGTACCACGATGGCACAGTCTACATTCTTACACATATCAAGGTATGTTCTCCCACATCAGTATTACATGTATAAAATAAAGGTATTGCTCCCCCTGGAATATGTCATAGCAAAATTGAAGGCTCAGTGTGCACCGCCTTGTTGATGAGACGAGAAGACTAGTTTGATCCTTTGATGTACATCAAAAGAATCTCTCGGTCGGTTAACGGTAAAACTTACTGGCTTTGAAATCGGATGTCGCTCTTCTGTAATCTTCAAAGGACAGGTATCAGTCTAGTGATTGGTCAGGTTTTTTTTTACACGAGACCAATCAAATAGCTAGCTGTGTGCCTCCCATTCTGCTGTGACATATTCCAGGGGTGCAGAGAGCGTAAGAGAGCAACACCTGGAGCATTGAGGATGTATATTAAGGTACAGTTCTCATAAAGCAGTCTCGCACATATCGAGGTAAAGTTCTCACAAATCAATCTTACACAAGATATGTTCTCACAAATAAGTCTTAAACATATCAAAGCAGTAACTTTCACAAATTAGTGTGGTTAATCAAGATACGTTCCAACAGAGAAGTCCCACACAATTTAAGGAAGGTTCTTACTTATCAGTTTCCAGTACAGTGGAACCCACTTATTATGATATTCTATTTGCCAGAGAAAAATATCATGATATTCCTGAGAACTATCTTTATAATCAAATATTGTATTTAACGAAAATTATGTGTAAATTGTATATAAGACATGCCATCGTCAATTGTTTATGACAATAACGTTAACTTTGGATCGATTTCTGGCACCATGGTGTTAGGGCGGTTTGTCCCGATTTTGACGCTTTTTCAACATGACATGTATCAAGGTATCCATGTATTTGTGAAAGGCATGCTCGTTTTCTTATCGGAATTTGTGTTAGAAAATGTCAGTAGGCTTAGGTCTAATCATTTCAGTTATTTGATACACAGTCCTACAGTGTATTTTAGATAGCAATTAACTGCACCATATGTTTTGTTAAGACTAATATGTATGACCAGCAAGCGATGGTCGATCTATTGTTATCTGCTGACAGGGGTTAAGCGAGGTGTGAAAAATTTACCTGGAGTGGACAGGTGATCACCTAAGGCGCTGTACAGTTAGCCGGACCTATTGTTTAATTATCCAGGTGTTTCACACGGACAACTTACCTGAGATTTTACCTTATAAAATCCATTCAAGACAGAAAAATATATATCGTAATAAGCGAGGTCCCACATTTGACCATAACATCATAAACAATTTTTTGTGAGCTTATGGCATGGTGCAGCATCCGACGTCCGGCATTAACTTTTTCTTTTAAACAACTTCTTCTCAGTAACCAAAAGGCCTAGGGTGATGAAATTTGGCCAGTAACATGCTGGGATGAAGGGCTACCAAGTTTGTTCAAATAAATGACCTTGATTTATATTCAAGGTCACAGGGGTCAAATATGTTTAAAACCTTTAAACAACTTCTTCTGAATAACCGAGATGCCTAGGGTGATGATATTGGACCTGTAGCATGCTGGGATGAAGGACTACCTATTTTGTTCAAATGAATGACCTTGACCCACTTTCAACCTAATTTCCTTGTTCGACATTTAAGGTCACAGGCATCATATGTTTAACTCTTTTAATAGGTTCTCGTGAATCCAACACTGATATTCTGCCTGTAGTTGTATTTTAGTCCACTTTTAAGATTACAAGTGTGAGGTTAATACCAGGTGAGCATTTCAGGCCCATTGGGCCTCTTGTTATTCTTAGTTAAAGGAGGAAAAAATCTGTACATGGGAAAAATATCATAATAAGCAATATATCATAATAACCAATATCATAATAAGTGGGTTCCACTGTATATCAAGGTATGTTTTCACAGAACAGTCTTATGCAGTCCTTGGAGGTTTGGACATTTTCTGTGCTTATTCAGGCCAACACTTGTTTAACTTTTCTTTATAAAAAGTACATCGATCATGATACAATATAAAACAAATGCAAGGATTAGCATTTGTATGCGTTTTACACATTCTTTTTTAGAATCAGAAGTTTGGTCTACAGAGGAAGTTGATCGCTATCAGCAGGCACTGATGAAATGTGACAAAGACTTCCACAGAATCTCTAAAGAGGTATAAAATTGATCTGTTTATGGTTGTATAAAGTTGCTTTGTGTATTTATAACAAGAGGCATGATAATAATTACAAAGGACTATATAAATTTCAATTGCTTCAATATGACTTTGAAATGTACATGTTAATTAGTGCCTTTCAAAATTCCAGGACTTGTAACTTTACATAAGTTTTTTGGACATTACTTGTATACTGTCTCATACACTGACTTGTTGATTACATTTAATACATTAACTGTATATATTTTGTTTTTAAACCAAATTTCAGATTTTCAAACTTTGTTTTGGTATATAATTTCTGTTTGCTAGATGGATACCAAATTAATTTGCATATTCAAATAAGCTATCTAACTGTGTTCAAGGTGTTTAGGTATTGTTGATGTGATATACTTTGTTTTGGGATATTCCCTCCATGTGTCTTTGTACACCTATGACATTTTTGATAGGTGGAGACCAAATCGACTGGTGATTGTGTGCAGTTTTACTACCTATGGAAGAAAGTGTGCCCTGATGAACACAAGCGTTTGCGAGTGGTGCGGCGTAAACGGGAACAGGACCAGTTGTATAACTTACGGACACGCCAGCAGCAGCAGGAGCAGCAGCAAAGTGGGCTGACACAGGTGACGGATGAGGAAGACAGCGACTCGGACTCCAGCTCCTCACGGGACACAGCTGACCCTCTAGACAAGGAGGAGGAACAACTATCCAGTTCGTCTGTCCGATCCTCCCCAGTTCCTATGTTTCCCTGTGAATACCCGGAGTGTACAGCTGTAAGATGTATTTACTACATACCAGATAGTGTTCTCTCTGATTGTATGCTTCAGTAAATTGTAGGTGTCAAGTGAAAGGATTCGTCTGTAGCTAGGATTAATGTGTTTGTCATAATGATCACAAGTGTCGAGGAATAGATCAAAATAGGACAGAGAAAAAAAACAATGTACTGTACAAATTATTGATCTCCATATCCAGAATAAGCAAGTGCTGAAGTTTAAATCATTGTGGCATTGCTTTAATATTGATTATCATCATGGAAAAGTATAGTTTTATGTGGTACAGTTCAAAGCTCTGGCTAGTGTTTGGTAACTGAACTAGATATATATGAACCTTGTTTTCTAATGAAATTCTGTGGACTGTTTTGATGTTTTAGGCATTTGGTTCAAAGCAGGCCTTGAATGCTCATGGGAGAATTCATGGTAGCTCTAAACATTCTTCTCCTGCCTCGAATCGCAGCATAGAGAACAGAGGGCCTGGCAGACCCAAGCCTAACCCTCTCCCCATCAAAACTGTACCTGCACCTTTACCTGCAGACGGTTCAGAGGTGTTCCCCTGTAAACTGTGTGGAAGGTCAGTAAATCAAAAGGATAAGGCATAGACACTGTCGTGTAATATTTATTAAAAAATCAATTGAGGTAATAAGTGTGGAACATTTCTTTTTTTTATGCCATCTGTTACAAAAATTATACTGTTGTGAGATGAGAGTATGATAGTAGATTAAAATTTATTGAACCAGAAAAAAGAAATAGCAGTAATGTTTAAATTGTGGTCTCGGCTTGAATAGGGAGTTGTAGATACCACAGCTATATGGTTATCATTTTTGTACCTCAGTGCTCAACAGCTCTTTTCAATTTCAGAGTGTTTCCTAAAGTGAAAAGTCGTAGTGCTCATATGAAGATTCATAGACTGGCAGAGGCTGACAGAAAACAACCCAAGCCAAACAATATGGAACTGACAATTAAAACAATTCTGCCGACTGGCTCAACAAATGGCTGATAGTGTGTCCCTTCCCATATGGTGCTTCAGATAACCCCGTTTCTGCTGTAGGGCTTTCCTCGGATCATCAGTTACATAATGGCAGCTCATACACACTGGGAGACCTATACTATAACCCTGGCTGTGTGTCCGCTGGAGGACATGCATGCTCGCTCTGTGCCATCCACCGGATTTTCCGATACGGAGCTATTCTGGTTCGGGGGCTTTCCAAGTCTGTGATTTTCTATGGCTATGTGATTGGGTTGATTCTAACTCCTAAGTGTTTTACTGTTGATCAAAAATGTTGTTTTGTCTGTTAATAGTATGGTATATTGTTTCCTTTTAAAAAAAGTGAGATTTTTACTCAATGTTAAAAATAGTACTTTAAAAAATTTAAATGAAAGATTTATTATGATTGTTACAGAAAGAAAATATTAATTTGAAATTTTTAAATGGCTTTTGTCAATTTTTTGTTTTCAAATTTAAAACAATACTTTAAGTGGAAAGAAAAAATTGTATATGTAAAAAAAAAGAATTCATATGTGAAATTAGAGACATTATAATGTGAATTTGTCTATAACTCGACCAAAAATGTCCTGAAAGACAATGTTTACTCATTACTGCACTGGTGTAGGCAGGAAATTAAGTGATCATATACATTTACATGTAAACTTTATGTGCATCCTACCAGTTTTAAATTGTAAAGATGCTTCAGTGTAAGGCTGAAAGGGTCGAAGAGCCTAAGATTCCTGATATCTAATGATATTGTGTCGTGTGTTGTTCGTTTGGCAATCTGTGTGTGTATGGTCGGTATATCTACAGGGTGCTCTGGCTTTTATTGTTCAAATGATAGGAAAGTGAAATTGTTTTGTTTATTAAGCAGTACTCTAGGTGCTGTGTATCATGTTGGTCTTGTTTAAAGATTAGAGGCATACATCTCTCTGATGATAGTAAGCTTAAAAGAGAGGGCAAAACAAAAGTTTATATTGTTATACTGTTGGGTTTTTCTTGTTGTAATTTTGTTGACTTTGCGACATATTAAACAAAGTGCAATACTGATCTGAGTGTTTTCGAACACAAGTTCTGTTGAGCAGTGTTCAGCTAGGAATGAAGTTCAGGTCTTTGTTATATATTGTTATCATATGATAATTACCATAATTGTAGAACTTACAAGATGGTAAGATTAATGTTTAAGTCTGATTGAAGAAAAGAGGAATTATAACCAGTATTGACTGAATTAACATCAGCGTTTGAGATACTAGAACAATTAAAAGTCAGTGAGTAGTTTTATCAGTGAGGTTAGACTTGTATACATAAGACAGAGTACTGGACACATACAGAGCAATAGTTGTCATTCTGTCTATACCAGACACATCCAGAGGACACAATTCTTTTCACTGTTTACTCTGAAAAGGAGTTTTAACCAAGGGATCTTTTTAACTTACATGTATCTGTTAAACAGTTTTATTCCTCAAGTATGGTTTTAACTACTGCTAAAGGTTTTACCATATTGATTGTTGTACAAATGTGAAGGCTTGTGTCTGTTGATCATGGGGCAGCTAGGTGTGTGTTGGTGGTAAATATATGTGTATGTTCTGGAGTTTGTTAAAAGGGTGGGTTGTTGTGGAGGTGCCAATATACCAGTGCAATAATGACTACTGTCTGTGCCAATCATGATTCCATTGATGCTTTTGATGAAAATAAACGTCTTGTGAAATGGTACCTTATGTCATGTAATATGACCTAACTATGTAGACCTAACCAGTAGATACAGTTCTAAAACATGAAGAAATGATTGTAAGAACATTGTTTTTCTGGACAATTTCAGTAATTTCTGGTTATACGGACATTGTTGGTACATTTCATGTATATTTTTTTTAGCTGGGTCTTGAATTAATATAAGCTACAAATTATTTGAAGGATATTCTTTTGTTTTCCCCGAAAGAGCTGGATCTGCCACATATGTGACGGACAGTGGAGGGGTATGCAGACCACTGGTTTCCGAACACCAATGTGTCGTTTTATTAGTCTTACATTTTTCATTTGTTGTCCGGTGAACAGAAGGGAAGGACAAAGCATGTCGAGGTTCGAAATGATTCTACAAGAAATAAACAACAATATACATTTATTTTATTGATAAAATGTTGGATATAAGCTACGAAAATAATATTTTATGTTAGTGCTACTTTTTGCTTTAAACCAGCAATGAATTACCATATTAGTGCACAATGAGATTCAAGTGGGTAAACAAATATGTATTGTTTGGAAAATTGTTAACCACTTTTTCTGTGCATTGTATTACCATGTGATAATGTAGAGATCAGATTCAACTTCTTTTTATTTTAGTAAATTGTTTTATCATTCATGCTCCCATCAATACAGAAAATATCCAACTGGAATCTCTGTCTTACATAGGAATTTGTTTGACCAAGTACTGTCTTGAGAATTGGGTGTATGTGATAATATTCTCATCATCTGCATGATACCCTACCTTATAAGGTGTGATGATCTCTATGGTAACCAGCCTTATAAGGTGAAATAATCTCAATGGTACCTTACCTTGTAAGATGCGATCTCCATGGTATCTTACTATATAAAGTGTGGTAATATCCATGGTATTCTACCATATAAGTCCTGATAATATCAATGGTATCCTACCATATAAGTCATGATAATATCAATGGTATCCTACAATTTAAGGCTTGATAACCTTATGAGGTGTGATCTCCATGGTATCTTACTATGTAAGGTGTGATCTCCATGGTATCTCACTATGTAAGGTGTGATCTCCATGGTATCTTGCTATGTAAGGTGTGATCTCCATGGTACCTTACCTTATGAGTTGTGATCTCCATGGTACCTTGCTATGTAAGGTGTTATCTGCATGGTAACTTACCTTATGAGGTGTGATCTCAATGGTACCTTGCAATGTAAGATGTGATCTCCATGGTACTTGACTATGTAAGGTGTGATCTCCATGGTACTTGACTATGTAAGGTGTTATCTGCATGGTAACTTACCTTATGGATGTGATATCCATGGTAATTTACCCTATAGGGTGTGATCTTCATGGTACCTTGCTATGTAAGGTGTGATCTCCATGGTACCTTACCTTATGAGGTGTGATCTCCATGGTACCTTGCAATGTAAGATGTGATCTCCATGGTACTTGACTATGTAAGATGTGATCTCCATGGCACTTGACTATGTAAGGTGTGATCTCCATGGTACTTGACTATGTAAGGTGAGATCTCCATGGTACTTGACTATGTAAGATGTGATCTCCATGGTATTTGACTATGTAAGATGTGATCTCCATGGTACTTTACTATGTAAGGTGTGATCTCCATGGTACTTGACTATGTAAGGGGTGATCTCCATGGGACTTGACTATGTAAGATGTGATCTCCATGGTACTTTACTATGTAAGGTGTGATCTCCATGGTACTTGACTATGTAAGGTGTGATCTCCATGGTACTTTACCTTATAAAGGTGTGATCTCCATGGTACTTTACCTTATAAAGGTGTGATGAGCTCAATCTTTCTGTTCCTTGTGGGTAATGGTTGCCCATTTGGTAGTTTATGCTGAAGGTTTGATTGCCCATATGGTGCTGAACCCTGTAAGTTGTGTCGTATGAGTTAGTTTTTATCCTATGGGCAAAATGGACCAATGCTGTGGTCCCAATTTACTGTTTGAGGCATGTGCAATCTCATTATCCGTCTTGTACTAATTGACAGTGAGGACAATGTTATTCCCAGGGTCTGGCTGCTGGAAGCCGTCAACAGCAGGGGAAAACTATGTATATTATGTTAGCTCTCATCCAATCATGTTTGAACATATAAAATGAGTAAAGAAGACGTGATGGGGCTTTGAGCAGCGAGACCCTGGTAAATACATGTATGTTTTGTACATGTACCATATATGTTTGCTGGGTGCCATCCACACTGTCCACTATATATATAGAATTCATTTGTATGTGTGTGAAAAGTTGAACATGTTAAGAAATATTGTCATATACATTTTTTTGTACAAATAGATTTTGTATAGGTATCAATCATTGTTCAAATGTATATTTGATATATATTATATATAAATACCCATGTTATATCTTGCTCACTTTTAATGTCAAATTTTACTCATCAGCCACATCATGTCTATCATTTCTCTATAGATTGCTATTTTCTTTTAAAACATTTGTTATTTTTCCTCAGATTGTTGGAACTGACAATGATATTAGTGTCAAATTTGTGTGTTATTACTTGTGAAACTTGTGTGTTAAACTTGTAAAGTACTTAATCGATATGATCAGGATTGTTTTATGTTGTTAAGGAGAGTACACCGACACATGTTGAATAGGGCCAATCACGACTTCTGTGATAGTATGTACACATATATTGAATGGTCTGCTCTGCTTTAAGCATCAGCAAATCAAAGAAATAATATAAGTTTTAATACTGATTTATCAGTAAATGATTAGATATAAAGACAAGGTCAATATATCTTGGTAACTGTTTATATAAAAACTTTATACCGGGAAATTTAAGCTGTAGTTTAATTTTCGCCTTTTTTCGCCTTCCCTATTGAGAGCGAATTTATCATTTACTAGTAAGTGATCATTATTAGTAAACAACATACTAGACATGGTCATTAAATGGGAAGGGCGAAATAAAAACTGTACGAATATGGATTTGACCAGGGAAGGGCGAAAGTTTGACCGGGCAAAAATTTCCAAGTATACAGTAGTTATGGAGCTAACAATGCACAGTGTAATGCAATACAGAAGCACTGATGCTTCTTCAGTTTATTATTGGTGGGGATGATACTGAATTAACTTCTTGTCTAACAAGATACTCTTTATTATTGATAATTATGTTACATAACACCTTATGTGTGGTGTTGATGATCACATTCTCATTCCCGATTCTGAACCTTCTAAATATCCGATCAACATGTTATTGACAATCTTTGTTTGAACACCAATGGCGAGACAAACATGATCAAACATCACGTGAAACGATGCCAAATGATTCCTGATACAACCAACTGGAGATTCTACTCTCAAGTTTAGGCAGCATAGTAGAAGGAATAGTCTTACCCAGTCTGTAAACAGATAAATTATTATAGCATGTGAATTCGGAAAGATTTGTTGTGAAAACTGTAATGGAAAATACAAGACTAGCCATGCGGCTTCCCAGTTAATTGAAAATATCAAGAGCTAGTCTTGCACTGGGCTTTTTATGAAGTCAAAGGTTAAGATCACATTCATTACTTGAAAATGTGTGTTTTTAAGAATTTTAAATTGTGAAGTAAGATGGACAGTCTTCAGTACATCTTGTTGAAATGAATCCTTGCTCTGGTGTCTGAATTTTTTCTAGTTTGATGGTGGGTATTTTATGAGTAATTACATGAAATACCGCATGAATTACAAATTGTATAAGAATCAGTTATATAATGCCAGGATTCTGTATGTATGGGGACCTAGATCTATGATAGAGTGGCTTTTACGATTTATTTAGATACAGGATTGGAGTATTTCACTGTGTGCCTCAATAGGTAGATTACTTAAGACACAAAACACTGATCAATACGGCCTACTTTCAAAACTTCAGAAAACATGCCTGAAGCATTGTAACTAAGATTTAATGTTTTATAAATTGTTGTCATGACCTGAATCTGAATCGAAATTAATAAATCCTAGAATTTTTTGGTGATGAGTTATGATGAGACTTAGATAAATATTTATCATAAAATCACCTACAGCTGTGATAAAAAATTGTTCAAGGGAAGTAAATCTTGCATATTTTAATAAAAAAGACATATTCTTGACAAAATTGTTTTTGAAGCTGCAGGGGAGAAAACAGTAGAATTATAGGATTAAGGAAAAATTAGTTACCAATTTTCGAATTTAATTACTGCCATCAGGTTAGTTATCAAATACATAAATATAAGCACTGTTATGAATTAGTCAATACTTCAGATGGTTTACAACTAAAACAGATCTTGCAATGCATTTTGCATAATAAAATTGGCTTGAGATTTTAGTATTTGGAAAACAAACAAGAAAACAACAACCAGAAATTACATTGTTGCTATCCAAGATTTGTAAATGCACAGCATCAAAATGAAAGATGGACCTATTGAAGGGGAAAAAATGCTTTGTCTTTGAAGTATTAGATAGAATACTTTGAGTAAAGAAAAACTCTGATATTGAAATTTGCTTAGCTATGTAACTAAGGCAGTGGTACCATTTACCTTAAAACCATGCAAAACCCCCTTTTTTATACCCGTGCAAGAGTCATCAAAGGAATTCAGGGATCTGCCCTCATGTATGTTTTATCCTCAACAATGTCATTGATCTACAGCCTACATTTCTTTCCTGGTTGTCATGGAACTTCATGAACCTGTTCACAAACACCTACTCTTGTACGAGTTCTCGTTTCAACTTTCTTAAGTTGAAAACAATGTCACCAAATAGGATTTTGGCATCATTGCTCAACAGATTACATTTCCTATCTGATTGCCATGAAACTTTGCAGGCATTTTCATGGACATAATCCTTTGGAAGTTCAAACTTTTCTAAGATCCTTATGGCTATAAAAAGAGCATTTGAGTTCATTGACTCAAAATTGCACTAACTACTTTGGATTAGTCAGGTATAGAGGGTGGTGTCAATTTTGTGATTTTCCATTTACACTTTGCAATGTGATCCTTTTCATGCTTTTGTTGTCTGTCCTTCTAGGACAGAAGATGGAAGTCAGATTACAGTACCATATCATATCTTTTGTTCAGGATGCTACCCAAGGTAAAGACATAGGGTGCACATTGAAGTCAAAGATAAACAAAATGTTGCCTTATCTTAAAAAAGTTATTGAACAAATTTGTAATAAAACATCATTTTGTCACACATTCTGACAATACAGTGAAAATTATGAAAATTGATTTTTTTGTGTGAAAATTATGAAGTTATTTTAGAAGTGTATTGGTTTGGAAATCCTTGGAGTCACATTATGTGCATATAACTTTTTTGGCATTTTAATTTAAACTGCTGTCTACTTTCTGCCATTCAACTTACCATTATAGAATATTGAGGGTGGGGAGAGGGAAATATTGAGAAGGGAGGGGATTAGAACTCATAGTAAGTATATTGGTACTGTACAGTCCTGTGAATATTGCATGAGAAAAGTTTCTTGATGGTGCTAACTGTGATGTAATACCATAGGTATTGGTTAGATACCTGTGTTCATTTAGCCTTCACCATCTGGATCAATGCTCAACATTGCTGTCATCATCTATTTTTCTATGGCCTGTTCGTTTATGCGGAACAACAGGTTTGTCTGTCCTTAAATGTAACATTTTCGGGTATAAATCCTGGTGGACCTGCAAATATTTATGCAGGCCTTGAAAGGCTTTGTCAAGGCTCGCCTGAAAGCACCATCAGATTACTAGGTCTAACCTTATTATATTAAAAACGAACAACTCTGGTCCAACCGGTTCAACCGCATGGATTGCGATAAATGAAAGCGGCCTTTGTGTATATGTAATTCTGTCTATGTTTCTCTTCCAGTTCATGAACAGAGAGTTTATTTTTACCAAAAGATGAAAAAGTTAACAGTTCAATGATAAATGTCTTCCTCTTTACAGAGTATATCTTGGTAGACAAATCTTCTTGCCCTTGATACTATGCTGAATACACTTTTAATGTCAATAAAAGCAATGCAAGTGTAGAACATATAGGGTCTCAGTATTTGCCAAACTGGTGTTTAGGTTTATCTACTGGTAGTTAAGTGGTGCAGTTTTTTGGGGGGAAATCTAAATTGATTCAGGTGACGCATACATAATATGATAACAGCAAACATTTTATTATTGTTTCTTGAGAAACTTTTCCACACTAAACCATTTTCCATCATTGAGGGTAGTCAATGAGAGTTCTGGAGAAGACATGATTAATGACAGTCAAGTGTTCAGGAAAGAGCGGTACACACATGTCTAAAATTACTCTTTTCATATTGGAATAAACACATGCATAAACATTTGACAGCAATGACCAGTAATCAAGCTACACCTCGGCTAATACCCAGTGACCAGTAATCAAGCTACACCTCAGCTAATACCCAATGACCAGTAATCAACCTCCACCTCCGCTAATACCCAGTGACCAGTAAGCAAGCTCAAAATCAGCTAATACCCAATGACCAGTAATTAAGCTACACCTCAGCTAATCCCCAATGACCAGTAATCAAGCTACCCCTCGGCTAATACCCAGTGACCAGGGCCCACTTGTATAAAACATTTCAAATCTTGAGATTTCCTCAAGTCTAAGATTACCCATAGACAATACATTGCTCGAGATTTTCCTTACCTTTCAGATGTTTTATACAAGTGGGCCCAGTGATATTAGATAGGTTCTTCTAGCTTCCCTGTTCAACTCACTCTTGCAATGGCAGTGGAAGAAGGGTGGGAAGGGTCACTCAGAATTTAATGGCTGAAAGATGTATTTTTTCTCTAGATTTATAACACTATATGTTGATATGGGGATGTGTAATTAAATTCTGATATTGTATTTCTGTGGTTTTCTGTACTATTTCTTGTCTCTGTTGTATCTCTTTATCTTAAATTTTTGAAAGTATTCTATATTTTCTAAATATTGATATATCTTTAAAATGTTCAAATGACAGTACTGTTTGGAAGGCTTTCCTTATTATTTTTCACTATGTCCTCTCCACTTTTAGTCTCTAGCTTGGATATGATGGAAGTAGGTTTTCCTTACCAAACAGTAGATGGAATCTATATTATGTTGAACGTTTTTATTAATTCTCGACTCTAAATGTTAACTTCTAACTGTAATGATAATATCATTGCAAGGCTGTGCTAGGTATTAAGTTATCGGATGTGATCAGGGTGAAACATGGGGGATCATTTTCCTGAAAGGAAAGGTTTTAGCTTTTGTATTTTGATTCGTCAACTTTTTGACAGGATTAGTATATTTTTTATCCATTCTTGAATATTTTGTTGAAAACGCGAATATTTGATGTGTGAAAGTGAATTGTTTATGTCAATAATGTGATGTGTGAAAGTATGTGTTTATATTGTAAATAGTCTACTTAACTGATCATTATACAGAAGGTATGGAGAGCGATGAAGGGTATTTGAACATTTTTGGTTGTGGAGTGTCTTCGACCATCAATTCATTTGTATGTGTTTCGTCAATCATCAGATATTGTCATGATTACATTAGTTTATTACAGAATTTTTTGTTGTAAAGTATTATAAATGATAGATTGATCATTCTTGTATAGATTTAAAGATTTTTAAAAAGAAGTGCTTTTTGTTAAACAAATAACAATCTCATTTGATATATGTACATTTTAATCATGTCATCATATGTCCAGTCCTACTTATCATTGGTATGAGTTACCAGTGTTGTTATACATAATCTTGTATTGGACAGTGTTGTTACACATAATCTTGTATTGGACTTTACTGCAAACTTCCACTCATTAAGAGCATGTGCTTATCTTACAGATGTGTCAATAATAATTTCTCTGAGATTCCAAGATGTATTACTGGTGAGATATAAACAATGAAATTTGCTGTCTCTTGAAGCCTCATCCAGACATAAAACCAGTAGCTTATGAAATATTCGTCAGCATCATTATTTTCATCAACAATCAACAACTTGAGATCTGGATTCGTCGGTGTGGCAGATTGACATGTTTTAGTATGTATGTCCATGTACTGACATGTCCCAATCTGTGTTACAGTAGGACTGTGTCCAAGTCCATGTACTGACATGTCCCATTCTGTGTGAAAGTAGGACTGTGTCCAAGTCCATGTACTGACATGTCCCCATCTGTGTGACAGTAGGACTGTGTCAAAGTCCATGTACTGACATGTCCCAATCTGTGTTACAGTAGGACTGTGTCCAAGTCCACGTACTGACAGGTCCCAATCTGTGTTACAGTAGGACTGTGTCCAAGTCCACGTACTGACATGGCCCAATCTGTGTGACAGTAGGACTGTGTCCAAGTCCAAATACTGACATGTCCCAATCTGTGTGACAGTAGTACTGTGTCCAAGTCCAAGTACTGACATGTCCCAATCTGTGTGACAGTAGGACTATGTCCAAGTCCATGTACTGACAGGTCCCAATCTGTGTGACAGTAGGACTGTGTCCAAGTCCAAATACTGACATGTCCCAATCTGTGTGACAGTAGGACTATGTGTCCAAGTACATGTACTGACATGTCCAAAACTGTATGACAGTAGGACTATGTGTCCAATCCATGTACTGACATGTCCCAATCTGTGTGACAGTAGTACTGTGTCCAAGTCCAAGTACTGACATGTCCCAATCTGTGTGACAGTAGTACTGTGTCCAAGTCCAAGTACTGACATGTCCCAATCTGTGCGACAGTAGGACTGTGTCCAAGTCCACGTACTGACATGTCCCAATCTGTGTTACAGTAGGACTGTGTCCAAGTCCATGAACTGACATGTCCCAATCTGTGTGACAGTAGGACTATGTGTCCAAGTCCATGTACTGACATGTCCAAAACTGTATGACAGTAGGACTATGTGTCCAATCCATGTACTGACATGTCCCAATCTGTGTGACAGATTGACTGTGTCCAAGTCCATGTACTGACATGTCCCAATCTGTGTGACAGTAGGACTGTGTCCAAGTCCACGTACTGACATGTCCCAATCTGTGTGACAGTAGGACTATGTCCAAGTCCATGTACTGACAGGTCCCAATCTGTGTGACAGTAGGACTGTGTCCAAGTCCATGTACTGACATGTCCCTATCTGTGTGACAGTAGGACTGTGTGTCCAAGTCCCTGTACTGACATGTCCCAATCTGTGTGACAGTAGGACTGTGTCCCAGTCCATGTACTGACATGTCCCAATCTGTGTGTCTAAGTCCATGTACCGACATGTCCAAATCTGTGGGACAGTAGGACTGTGTCCAAGTCCATGTACTGACATGTCCCAATCTGTGTGACAGTAGGACTGTGTTCCAGTCCATGTACTGACATGTCCAAAACTGTGCGACAGTTGTACTGTGTCCTAGTCTATATGCTGTACTGACTTGTCCTACAAGGATAGACTGACCTATCTTAGTCCTTGTGGTGGACTGACGTGTGTCGGTCTGTGCCATGAACTGTCGTGTGTCGGTATGTGCCCTGAATTGACGTGCGTCGGTCTGTGCCCTGAACTGACGTGCGTCGGACTGTGCCCTGAACTGATGTGCGTCGGTCTGTGTCTGTGGATTGATGTGTGTCGGTCCGTGCCTGTGGATTTGACGTGTGTCAGTCTGTGCCTGGAACTGGCAAATACAGTGCAACATTCATGTCCTCTTGACCAGTTACACAATCCATTGGTTCACATTCCTATTTATGGTCTTGTGTAAAACACACACCTTAACCAATCTGTGTATGTACCTAGTACATAAGGGCAAGTGATATTGTAAGGGATCAGGCAAGAAACATTTTTAAACACTTTTTCTCTTGCTATGGATTTGAAGAAATGTGACGTTGGTTGTTATAATCTCAGTACAAAATCGGTTGTAATATTGATAGTAAAGTTCTTCCTATGTATGGTTCCAAACAAGCTTACTTAACAACCAATTTTATCATTGAACACACTATTTAAAACTTCATGAAAAAGATTGTTGTGGTTGAGTTTCCTGAATTGGTATGTCTGTCTTGACGAAGGTCAGTTTTTGTGTAAACCCTACCTTGGTAGGGTGGTATTACGGTATAAAACATACCTGCTTTCTCATCTCTTTGTTTCATGACTACATCTGTTATTCACTCACTATGTGATGTCATTAACTCTATTATATCTCAGTATTGGAACCAAATTCTTTAACATAAATATTTTTACCAAATAAATGACTCAAAAGAGCAGTACGTTTTAATACTTGTTCTAGTTATTACTTGGTTTTAGTGGTAATGTCTTGGATAATACTGTTTAAACATTCAGTAAGAAACAAAGAAACCTAGTGTGGTGGATCCTATAGAATATAACTTCATCTTATTAAACTCATTGCTGATGTCATTACAACCAGATATCAGAAACTGTTCACCACCGGGTGTGTAGCTACACCCCCAGTGCTAAGGAAGATAATGGGATACCTGTGATGAAGTTTGATTATGATATCATATTATCAGAGACTGGGCCAAAATGATAAAAACAGGACATCTTGACAATGTAACAATCTTAAACATACACTGTAGGGAACCTCTCCATATTTTATGTTCTTTTGTAAAAGCATTCATTTCTGGTCATGCACTATCTAACTGTGCATGGTTTAACTTTGCACATTAATTTTGTGCCATTAACACTGACCGAAAGCTTCGATAGCTGTGTCTGTTTCTCTGCTCTATCTGCAAAACATATCTTATGCACGAAGGATGACACAGAATTTTACATTTGGGGTCATTTAATAACCAAAATCTCTTTGAAAATAGCAAATAAAGTTTCAAAATATAACTTCGCAGGTAGCCCATATCAGTTGATTGGAAGAACATCTTACGCTAGTTAATTTAACGTTTTTCGGACCAGGTGAGCTTATGTCATACTGCAGCGTCCGGCGTCTGTCCGTCAACTTTTCCTTTACAACGCTACTAGTCCTGAACGGCCAAGTAGATTTTGACTAAATTTGGTCTGGAGTATCCTTAGGCCAAGGGGACTCAATTTTGTATAAATGATGGGTCTGGCCCCCCTGGGGGCAAGAGGGGCGGGGTCAGATAGGGGTTATATAGCAAATTCTTCTTTGAAAACCTTCTTCTGAAGGAATGAAAGGATTTGGTCCATATTTGGTGTGGAGCATCCTTGGGGTAAATGGGAACCAATTTTGTATAAATGGTGGGTGTGGCTCCCCTGGGGGCTGAGCCTTATAGGGGAAATATAGCAAGTTCTTTAATATCTTACTTCTACTGAAGGAATGAAAGGATTTGTTTCATATTCGGTCTGAAGCATTCTTGGGTGAAGGGGAACCAATTTTGTATAAACAGTGGGTGTGGGGCCCAATAGGGGAAATATAAGTAAAACCTTTATAATCCTTCTTCTTCCATAGGGATTAAAGGATTTTATCCTAATTTAGTCTGGAGCATCCTTGGGCAAAAGGGACTCAATTTTGTATAAACAGCGAGCCTGGCCCCCATGGGGGCGGAAGGGAGGGGCCCATGCAATAGGGGAAACATAGCAAATTCTTCAAATACCTTCTTCTGTACGAATGACAGGATTTTGTCCAAATTTGATATGAAGCATCCTTGGGTGAAGGGGAACCAATTTTGTATAAACAGTGGGTGTGGGGCCCAATAGGGGAAATATAAGTAAAACCTTTATACTCCTTCTTCTTCCATAGGGATTAAAGGATTTTAGCCTAATTTAGTCTGGAGCATCCTTGGGCCAAGGGGACTCAATTTTGTATAAGCAGTGGGTGTGGTCTCCCAGGGGGCAGATGGGTGGGGCCCAATAAGAGAAATAGAGGTAAGACCTTTAAAATCCTTCTTCGACCATCAGGATTAAGGAATTTTATCCTTATTTAGACTGGAGTATCCTTGGCCAAGGGGACTTAATTTTGTATAATTGGTTGGTATGACCCCCCTAGGGGCATAGGAGTGGGGCTCTGTGTGAGGTTTATTCTCACTATGTCTCAAGTACTGGATGGATCTTTCTGAAATTTCATATGTACTTACAGCACCTACCATGGAGTGATATATCTTTACTTCATACCAATTATTTTAAACATATTTAGGTGAGCGATACAGGCCCTCTGGGCCTCTTGTTTAAAAGATGCAATCAATGCATCACTGGTGTCAAATAGTTACAATAAAATCAGGTGAATGATAATGTATAAATTTGAAGCTTTAGGTAATCAAATACCGGAAAATTAAAGTAAAAAATAGCACGATGTCAGAATTGTACAAGCTAAGCGACAATGTATTATAGATAGCATTTTTCCATAAAGTGATGGTATTACAGAAAAAAATCAACCTGATTGATGATAGATTTACATTGTCTTACCCTAGAACGCTTTGAAGCAGATGGCTTGACATCAAAAGTCTCAACCCAAGGTTTGAGATTTCTCTGTCATATCCTCACTGTATGGGATGATTGTTGTTCTACTTGTCCTTTCATAAATATATTTGATTTATAATTTGTTTTCTTTTTATCCTCATATGAACATAACTTTGGTCATCAAGCTGACCGTGACGTCATTGCTGCTCCTGTGAAGACATAGCATTGATTCTTACTAGTTGTTATATGTTGTATCCTAGAAGTGACTAATAGAATCTTAACATGAAGTCTGGTCATCTCGGGCGAGGACTAAAGCTGTTAAATAATCCCCACCCAGGCGTAAGCCGAGTATTACTACTGGCAATAATGGTCTCCTGACCTCACCAGTCTGACTACTGACAAAAATGGGCTAAAGTGATCACCAGTCTGACAACTGACAATAATGGTCTCCAGAGTTCACCAGTCTAACTACTGACAACAATAGGTTCCTGAGTTCACCAGTCTAACTACTAACAATAACGGGCTCCAGCGTTCCCAAGTCTGACTACTGACAACAATAGGTCCCAGAGTTCACCAGTCTAA
>NW_018480064.1:913251-916297 GCF_002113885.1 Mizuhopecten yessoensis | reverse complement strand
ACTGACTATAGAGACGGGTAGATATAGTATACCTATAGAACTGACGGAAGAGACGGGTAGATATAGTATAACTATAGAACTGACTATAGATACGGGGAGATATGGTATACCTATAGAACTGACTATAGAGACGGTGAGATATAGTATACCTATAGAACTGACTGTAGAGACGTGGAGATATAGTATACCTATAGAACTGACTGTAGAGACGGGTTGATATAGTATACCTATAGAACTGACTATAAAGACGGAGAGATATAGTATACCTATAAAACTGACTATAGAGACGGGGAGATATAGAAGTATACCTATAGAACTGACTATAGAGACGAGATGATATAGTATACCTATAGAACTGACTGTAGATACGGGTAGATATAGTATACCTATACAACTGACTGTAGATACGGGGTATATAGTATACCTATAGAACTGACTGTAGAGACGGAGAGATATAGTATACCTTTAGAACTGACCATAGAGACGGGGAGATATAGTATACCTATAGAACAGACTGTAGAGACGGTGAGATAAAGTATACCTATAGAACTGACCATAGAGACGGGTAGATATAGTATACCTATAGAACTGACTGTAGAGACGGGGAGATATAGTATACCTATAGAACTGACTGTAGAGACGGGGAGATATAGAAGTATACCTATAGAACTGACTATAGAGACGAGGTGATATAGTATAGCTATAGAACTGACTGTAGATACGGGGAGATATAGTATACCTATAGAACTGGCTGTAGTTACGGGTAGATATAGTATACCTATAGAACTGACTATAGAGACGGGGTGATATAGTATACCTTTAGAACTGACTGTAGATACGGGGAGATATAGTATACCTATAGAACTGACTGTAGATACGGGGAGATACATTATACCTATAGAACTGACCATAGAGACGGGGAGATATAGTATACCTATAGAACTGACTGTAGAGACGGGTAGATATAGTATACCTATAGAACTGACTATAGATACGGGGAGATATAGTATACCTATAGAACTGACTGTAGAGACGGAGAGATATAGTATACCTATAGAACTGACTGTAGAGACGGGGGGATATAGTTTACCTATAGAACTGACTATAGAAACGGGGGAATATAGTATACCTATATAACTGACTATAGAGACGGTGAGATATAGTATACTTATAGAATTGACTATAGAGACGGGGGAATATAGTATACCTATATAACTGACTATAGAGACGGTGAGATATAGTATACCTATAGAACTGACTATAGAGACGGGTAGATATCGTATACCTATAGAACTGACTATAGAGACGGAGAAATATAGTATACCTATATAACTGACTATAGAGACGGTGAAATATAGTATACCTATAGAACTGACTATAGAGACGGGTAGATATAGTATACCTATAGAACTGACTATAGAGACGGGGGAATATAGTATACCTATATAACTGACTATAGAGATGGTGAGATATAGAATACCTATAGAACTGACTATAGAGACGGGTAGATATCGTATACCTATAGAACTGACTATAGAGACGGAGAAATATAGTATACCTATATAACTGACTATAGAGACGGTGAAATATAGTATACCTATAGAACTGACTATAGAGACGGGTAGATATAGTATACCTATAGAACTGACTATAGAGACGGGGGAATATAGTATACCTATATAACTGACTATAGAGATGGTGAGATATAGAATACCTATAGAACTGACTATAGAGACGGGTAGATATAGTATACCTATAGAACTGACTATAGAGACGGGGGAATATAGTATACCTATATAACTGACTATAGAGATGGTGAGATATAGAATACCTATAGAACTGACTGTAGAGACGGGTAGATATAGTATACCTATACAACTGACTATAGATACGGGGAGATATGGTATACCTATAGAACTGATTATAGAGACGGGTAGATATAGTATATCTATAGAACTGACTATAGATACGGGGAGATATGGTATACCTATAGAACTGACTATAGTTACAGGGAGATATGGTATACATATAGAACTGACTATAGAGACGGGTAGATATAGTATACCTATAGAACTGACGGAAGAGACGGGTAGATATAGTATAACTATAGAACTGACTATAGATACGGGGAGATATGGTATACCTATAGAACTGACTATAGAGACGGTGAGATATAGTATACCTATAGAACTGACTGTAGAGACGTGGAGATATAGTATACCTATAGAACTGACTGTAGAGACGGGTTGATATAGTATACCTATAGAACTGACTATAAAGACGGAGAGATATAGTATACCTATAAAACTGACTATAGAGACGGGGAGATATAGAAGTATACCTATAGAACTGACTATAGAGACGAGATGATATAGTATACCTATAGAACTGACTGTAGATACGGGTAGATATAGTATACCTATACAACTGACTGTAGATACGGGGTATATAGTATACCTATAGAACTGACTGTAGAGACGGAGAGATATAGTATACCTTTAGAACTGACCATAGAGACGGGGAGATATAGTATACCTATAGAACTGACTATAGAGACGGGGAGATATAGTATAACTATAGAACTGACTTTAGAGACGGGGAGATATGGTATACCTATAGAACTGACTGTAGAGACGGGGAGATATAGTATACCTATAAAACTGACTGTAGAGACGGGGAGATATAGTATACCTATAGAACTGACTATAGAGACGGGGAGATATAGTTTACCTATAGAACTGACTGTAGAGACGGGGAGATATAGTATACCTATATAACTGACTATAGAGACGGAGAGATATAGTATACATATAGATCTGGCTATAGAGACGGGGAGATATAGAAGTAAACCTATAGAACTGACTGTAGATACGGGTAGATATAGTATACCTATAGAACTAACTATAGAGACGGGGAGATATAGTATACCTATAGAACTAACTATAGAGACGGGGAGATATAGTATACCTATAGAACTGACTGTAGATACGGGTAGATATAGTATACCTATAGAACTAACTATAGAGACGGGGAGATATAGTATACC